>NC_090268.1:420971411-421271411 GCF_040414725.1 Anabrus simplex | reverse complement strand
CGGCGGGACGCTTTCTGTCTTGAAGAGTAGCGGTGACTGTTTACACAGGAAGAACAAAGAGGTAAGGCAAAAGAAGATAGTAAATTGACTCTATTTGTAATGCTGGTTTAAAAACCAACAGTTTCTTCTCCGGGAGATAGTATTATCGGGAAGCAGTAGATACTCAGTAATCCATGATATAATGTGCAATGCGTCTATTAAAATGGATTCTTCTTTGTTGCAATAAAAAACTGAAGCAACTGTCTGCGGGTTGTAAACTGGAACGAATGAACTAAATAACAGTAGACCAAAGCAATCCATAGTACTATACACCGCGAAGTATGCAGGGGCACTAACATCATTCTCAGCTCCGTCTCGAGTTGGTGGCTATCCGTGACTGGGTGAGAAGAGTTTATTCATTAATTCATTAGTGCAAGAACACGATTCAACCATGAAAGAATTCATGAACCAATTCATGCAGTCATTTAACTCATTCGATTCATTCATGGAACTCTCTCCTAAGCTGGTGGTTGTCCGTGAATGTGAGAGAGGATTTTCTTAATTTATTTTTCTACAGGAACTGAGTTCATTCATCCGTTCATATTCATTTCATTCATTCACTCATTCATCGAATCAACCACTCGTTCATTAATGACTGCTCTCTCCCTAGTCGGTGGTTATCCGTGACTGAGTGAGAAGAATGTTCATTCATTCCTTAATTCACGCAGAACACGATTCATCATGAATCATTCATGCACCAATTCATGCAGTCATTCACTCATTCAATTCATTCATGAAACTCTCTCCCAAGATGGTGGTTATCCCTTACTGGGAGAGAGGAATTTTCTTGTTTATTTTCTTTTTCTACAGGAACTGAGTTCATTCATTAATGAATCCATCCATTCATATTCATTCCATTTATTTACTCATTCATGAAATCAACCACTCGTTCATTAATGGATGCTCCCTCCCCAGTTGGTGGCTATGCGTGACTGGGTCAGTAGAGTGTTTATTCATTCATTCATTCTACTCATTTTCTTTTGCTATTTGTTTTACGTCGCACCGACACAGATAGGTCTTATGGCGACGATGGGAGAGGTAAGGCCTAGGAATGGGAACAAAGCGTCCGTGGACTTAATTAAGGTACAGCCCCAGAATTTGCTGGTGTGAAATTGGGAAAGCACGAAAAATTATATTCAGGGCTGCCGACAGTGGGGTACGAACTCACTATCTCCCGGATGCAAGCTCACAGCTGCGCGCCCCTAACCGCACGGCCAACTCGCCCGGTCGTCCTATTCATTAAAACGTATGATGTAATTGTAGGATTCCGGTTAAAGTATGTGTAACGTTGTATACAATAAATTCTATTCAATAATTTAATTCACAGTTGTTTCAAGACTGGGCGGTTGAAAGTAACGCGAAGATGTATAGTCACTTGAATGAAGAACTGTATCTGTTTATAATGCAGGAACTCTGAATGGTAACACTCTCCAGTTCAAGAAATTTCTTATTATGACAGATTGCCGTAGCGTGCTAGAGTGTCTAAACCGCCCACAATGAAATGATCGAACCAATTTGTGATATACTACAGCTTGTGAGAAACGTACAACGGCAAGGGACCATCATACATCTACTATGGCGGGGCTGAGTGGTTCAGACGGTTGAGGCGCTAGCCTTCTGACCCCAACATCGCAGGTTCGATTCTGGTTCAGTTCGGTGTTATTTGAAGGTGCTCAAATACGTCAGCCTCGTGTTGATAGATTCATCGGCACTAAAAGAATTCCTGCGGGACTAAGTTCCGGCACCTCAGCGTCTCCGAAAACCGTAAAAGTAGTTATTGGGACGTAAAAACAAATAACATTAATATATATTATGGATTAAAGGCCATGCACAACGAAAAATATCGATCTTCTTGTATAAACTAAGTATAACGAACGTCAACTCTACGCTATCCCACTTCCTTACACCAGTCTTCTTCGTATTATCCACCAGAAAACGTACGAGCGATTAGTTAGTGCTTTTCATCTACATTATAAGTTTAGTTACTAATCAGCTGTCCGAAGCTTCTGTCAAAAATCTTGTAATAATCCTTCCATCTACTACCAATATTTTAGCAATCACGTCCATTACAGATCCATCTTTTTTATATCTATATACCGTACGGTATATAAAATAAGAGTTTTGTCTGTACATTGCTCAAAATTTAAAAAGAATGGTGTTTATCTATCGTACGTGTCAACAGTAACAAGAAAATGCAATTGTTAACTATCCGTCTTTTCTGTCTGTCTGTCTGTATGTATGTATGTACGCGCGTCGCGAGAGAATGGTTAAAGAGAATTTAATACATTTCGGTATGTAAAGTCGGGAAATGAGCCATTGAAATCTAGACTATAAGTAATTTTAATCATGCCGAGTGAAATGGTAGTTTATAGGAAGGCCTAAAATTAAATTCTTAAATATTTATGTCCTATCGATAAATAATACATAACTAAAGCTATATAGAATTAAATTTCCCATCATTTATGTCATATACATTTTTACTATACCGGCTATGATAACAGAGATATTCATGAATTTGTATTTTTGTTCGTAAGTCCATATCAACGCCGAGCCAAGAGAAAATCGGTAAAGAAAATTTAATGAAAATCGGTATGTTGAGTCGGGGAGTAAGAAAATACAGTCTAGGACATTAATAATTGTATTCACCCTGGATGAAATTGTAGTTTAGGGGAAGGAGACAAAAGTTTCGTTTTTAAATACCTATGTTATTGGTCCAATCGAAAAGTACTACACAACGGAACTTATAGAGAATACAATTTACGATCATTTATGCTTTAATTAGTTTTACCGTACCAATTACGATAGGAGTGGTATTTCGGAGTAGGAAGAAAATTAAATGTGAAGGCCTACAGTATCAAAAGCTCAAAAATGGATCAACAATAACATTACATTGACCATTGTTTGTTGTGATGTTCTTTGTCTCTTATGCTGCCACTCATCTCCGCTCTGGAACAGATGAGGTCTGCGAAACTTGAATTTTCGTTGAATAACTTAGCTCGTAATGTCTATAACAATAGCCACGATGGACTTATTGGTAATTTAGAAGCGTTAGAGCCTGCATTAGAAGAAGTAGTTCACGTCACAGTTCGCCTTGAAACACTGCGGAGTTTGGTCTATATTTTCAGCTATACCAGTTTGCAAGTGATTGAAATATTATGTCTACCATTATAGTGAAGATTACCTAATCCATCCAGGCTTCACATGAGAAAATACGTTTGATGACTTCCCTGTCGTGTTTCTGAAGTAAAGTTAATTATGTATACGATGTAGAATTCCGTAGCGAAGCACGGGTACGCCAGCTAGTACCCTTACAAGAAGCGTGGATGTGATACGCACTGATTAAACAGCTAGAAGCTTAAACACACAAGCCAACCCCCACTTAACTAAAATCCACTATAAACTCAAACATTTAATTATGATATTCCTTGTAAACTACCTATTCCTCACCTTAATAATTATTGTCATCGTAAAACTCAGAAATATCTTTAAAGGGCGCTTACGGAAAAATGTGTAATGGCTAAACACATACGTGTACCCCATCCCGTATTAAAAATTGCAAACAACGCCCTAGTTCACTTACCCACCCCTTCCAACACTGCTGCTTGATGAAACTGTGGATCACTTCTCGGAGAATGATAATTTTTCCACAAAGTTAAGCAGAATTCAATACATAAACTCATATTCTGTGCTTTCTACTTGTTATACTCTCATCAACCAGGATTGGTCTGCATTTAGAGCTGTCGGCCAGGGGTGGAAATTCCCTATCAGTTCTTGAATGATTTCAAAGAAGCTCGATATAAAGAGGAGTTACGGATTGGAATCATTTATTAGGAGAAATCTGTGTGAATAAAGTTGTAGGGGTTCCGCTGTCTGTAATTTCGTTTGATTTGCCAATTTTTCAGATTTCTATACGTTTATGTCAACTCAAGACAGTATCAGAGGTGTTTAGTTTTCATGTCTGTTTGTCCGTCTGTTCCACCATCACGGCGAAACGGCCAGATATATCTTGACCAAACTTCATATTTGAAGTATACCCATCCAGTAACAGGTTTAGGTTGGCATATAATTTAAAAGTAACTGAACATACTGGGGGTTTATATGAAAATCAGAACAGGTATTTTCAATTATCTCTTATACTATTCATTTTCTCTAAAATCTGTAGAAAGGACGTGAAACTCTTCTTCATTTTAAACACCTTTTGTTATGTATATTATTTCGCTTACTCTTCAAATGACGGAGAAAATTACTATTTTTTGCGGGTTTCATACTCTGCACTGAGTGACCGACAGACCGACAACGAACCTACAGGTTACCATGACAAGGTCTCCGACTTCTCGCCAGCTCGTAATGCCGTTTTCGTTGTCATTCCTGTAAACTCGTAGTTGTTCTTTGGGTAGAAGGCAAGAGAGACGCCAAGCTGCCATTCTGCGGTGCATTTCTCTCTTTATAATGAAAAATCCCCATTTCCATTGTGAATGGCATTAGGCAAGTGAGCCCGCCGTTAGAGTAGAAATTCCCGAACTCGATTGTGAATAGCAGCAGGAAACGTGGCCTGCCATTATCATCAAAACTTTCCAACGCGCACCGTGCCTGAAGCAACGTATGCGGTCCTTCTCGCGGTGTTTCTCAGGTAACGCTAAGAGACATTCAATTTAATATAATCTTTATCACTGTGTGTACAGTAATTTACGCAGAAATCCATATACAATGTAGAATACCGTAGCGAAGCACGGGGACATTTGCTAGTGTTCAATAAAATTCCAAGTTGTTCCAAATCATTTAATACAAGACTAGGTAAACAACTGATAGAACACCTACCACCTGAATGATTTATTGGTTTATATTGATGCTTTCACTGCCATTAATTGTAATTTCGGTTATTGTAGAAGTCTTTCTTGTGAACAGTCGAGATTTTCTTTTGAAGTCGCGGAGCAAAGTTTTCTGAGAAACGGAAAGAATTTCACCTTGTTTCCTCGACACGGCAAAAGCCCAAAAGCTGTTAAATGTCTATTTAATTAATTGATTAGTTAATCAATTTATTTATTTATTTATTTATTTATTTATTTATTTATTGAAATGCCTTTGCTGGCAAGATGTAGTGTTTACACTGCACTGTTTCTTCTGATATGGGCTAGAACAAATTTGTTACTTTCACTGACCTGTCTCAGTCTCATCCTTGGCTTTGACAATATGAAAGTGACTTGAGGTATGAGCGATGCTAGTAATACCAATCATTATGCAGCCAGTCCCTGTTATGAATGGTTGAAAATATGACTCACAGAGTCTGTTGGTGCATGCATTTCAGGGGGCTTGGCAGACTGATACGTGATATCAACTTCTGGCTCGGTGAGGAAAACAATAGGAAACTACCTCATTCCTCATTTCCCTGTATGCCTCTTCAGTGAAGCCTAGGCTATATATGGCGGCTGTTGGTGGAACTGTGGGGGATCAAACCAGCCTTCGGGCTGAATACCTAACATACATTTATGAAAACCACGGAAGCAACGTACTGCGGACATATCTTGTGAAATGACAAATGAGCCTGACACAGTGATCCCGGGTAAGGAACCAACAACAATGGTGCGTCATCCGCGACACGGCTACTCTGATACGGGAAACACAAAATACGAAATGATATTCGTCAACCCTCAGTAAGATGAAGAAGAAAGAAAGGAAAGAATATTAATAATAATAAGAAGAACGTGAATTAATTTGTCAACTTACCATTGCTGGAATGAAAAATATTTTATTTATTATATTTTGTAAACTCTTTTCGCCAGACCATAAAGACTTTAATCGATTTTTATTTACCGGGCGAGTTGGCCGTGCGGTTAGGGCCGCGCAGCTGTGAGCTCACATCCGGGAGATAGTGGGTTCGAATCCCACTGTCGGCAGCCCTGAAGATGGTTTTCTGTGGTTTCCCATTTTCACACCAGGCAATGCTGCGGCTGTACCTTAATTAAGACCACGGCTGCTTCCTTCCCATTCCTAGACCTTTCCTGTCCCATCGTCACCATAAGACCTATCTGTGTCGGTGTGACGTAAAGCAAACAGCAAAAATTATTTTTATTTTATTATTAATTTAACGAACTCTTCTTTTAAAGAATTTACTTCCGTCTAAGGACGATACATGGGCAACAAAATTGTGTCGTGTAAACGAAATTTCTTTCTTTGTTTCCCGGTCACACAATAAGTAATAAGGAAAGCACACGCACGCAATGTGACGTGAGACGATATAGTCACCTGTTGGTGTTCTCAATTCCCATACACAATGTTGACAAGAGAACAACTACCTCGCATAAGAAGATCAAGTATCCATCTCTTGTCTCCGTATCAACTCATTGAAGAAGCTCGATTCCGCAGTAATTCCAGAAAAGTAAAGGTAAGCTTCTTGCTTTGCGTGACTGATGATACTGTGATCAGAGGCACGAGATATGCAGCTTTATACGTGCACGATTACTCAGGCACTGAGAGAGACAGGGGCGTCCCCACAGCTGGGGGAGTAGGATATGGTGTGTGCATGGGCGCTCTGAGCTTATTTAGCTGTTATGAGGGGATAGCACGTTCTCCTCAGCTGCCGTAGATCCGTAGATATGAGGCTTGCCCCCTGCATAGTGGCTATCCGTGACTGGTGGGTGGATTTGTCATATGCCCCCATGCAGGCACTTGCACAAAATAATATTATAAGTATGCTTATATTCCAGATATCATAGGGTCTGTCAATTAGAGGAGACTCTGTATATACCCCCATACAGCCATTGAAGGGCCTTAGCCTACCAAGCGACCGCTGCTCAGCCTGAAGGTCTGCAGTTCACGGGGTGTCGTGTGGTCAGCACGACGAATTCTCTCGGCCGTTATTCTTGGTTTTCTAGACCGGGGCCGCTATCTAACTGTCAGATAACTCCTTAATTCTAATCACGTAGGCTGAGTGGATCTGGAAACGCCCACAGGTCCAGGTAAAAATCCCTGACCTTGGCGGGAATCGAACCCGGGGGCCTCCGGGTAAGAGGCAGGCACGCTACCTCTACACCACTTCTGGAAATAAATATAAAAGAAATAAAAGATATCCAGGTTTACGTGAATTCCGAACAGACTACAAGAAGACTTAGACCTAGATCCTAAGACTATTGAAAGTGTGAAAGCGAGATTTTTGAAAGCGATGTTGGAAGTCTGAAAGTACAGTCCCTCCAGACTAGCATACGAGCTCGCATGAGAAACATTAAACGTAGAAGACTTATCCATCGGGCTCACACTACCTTCTGTACGACAAGAAACTCAACTAAGAAAGGTCAGACAAGGAAAGAGAGCCAAGATTATGGTGACCAACTCTAGATCTTCAAATGGGGAAGAGACTCTTAATAATAGGAGGACTTTTCATAAAATGAAGGACAAATGGAATTTTAAACTTTAAATACAAAGTTTAGTATTACGTACATCATTACTGTTATCTTGAGGAAGATGCTAAAGTTGTAGCTACTGTTTGCTGGTACCTATCATCTGCACCCACTTTCTTGTAATAAATAATTGTAAAACTCTCCACATGACTTGCTGTTAAAGTTGTGCTTCACTATTAAAATTCCCTTAAGCGACTCGGTCAGCAAACGGTTTCTTCCTTCTGTCCACTGTGTATTAATCAGGGAAAACACTCTTTCAACGGCTGCAACCTGCAATAACAAAATAAAACTGTAAAATTTTAAGCAGCTCACTAAATGTTTCAATGTCAGGGCAACATTTGAAAAACTCACACCATTACTTATCTAATGTTGTACGTCTATCATTTACGCTTTATGGAGTTTAGTGGCTCTTTCTATGTTGGCCCTACTGTATTGTCCCGATGGTAGTATGATTTCTCCATGGTATTTTAAGGAGGACACCTGTGACATTGTGCCGTCTTCCATCTCTAGCGGAGTTTTTTTTGCTATGTTAATGTAGATTTCCATGAACTGGGTTTTTTTCGTACGATATCTGGAGGTCTGCCTTTGATGGTATATTGCGTAATCTCTATACGGCGTACCTGGTTTAATCTCTGCTCTTAGTAATGATTGCTAGATCATCAGTTAAAGGCTAAACCTTTCAAATTGATATTGCTTCACAAGTTTCCGGTGCTCACACCTTTGACGTCCTTTTCCCATTCTCTAATAAATTTGTCTAGAACTCAGTTAAACAGAATAGATGAGATGCCGTCACCTTGACGAAAGCCCGTACATATTTCAAAAGGCTCAGAAAATCCCCATACTCGTGGGAGATTGCCGAATTATTTCTCTGGTCTTTCTGTCCACAGAATCATACGCCTTCTTAAAGTACACAAAAGTGACGATCGTGCTGGTGGCTCGGCGAAACCTTAACATCGTCTTCAAATTCCATATTTCTTCACCACATGATCTACCTTTCTTCAAATCCGCTTGGTACTCGCCGATCAGGTGATCTGTCTGTTTTTCTAAACAGTTTCAGAGGACTTTAGAAATAATTTTTTATGTGGTTGGTAGTAGGGATATGCCTCTGTAGTTGTTTGAATCCACATTATTATTATTATTATTATTATTATTATTATTATTATTATTATTATTATTATTATTATTATTATTATTATTATTATTATTATTATTGCACATCTGTTTTCCAGTTTCCTCTAACTGATAAGATTGATCGTAAAGGGGAGAATATTTGGACCTGGTATCTCAAAGTGCCGGCAGAGAAAGTCGACGTTCAAATGAACGAAAGAGCAGAGCGGTGGTCGTTCAATAATGAATGGCGGGCGTGTTAATGGCGACCCGAGCAGTGCTGGGTTCTCCCATTGATCTGCTTCTCGTGCATCTTTCAAGAGCTCCCCACTACAGCCTTGACAAGTGTCCCATTGTCCGTGGTTCTCACCGGAGTGAACGCGACTAAATTACAGAAATTAAAATGGGCTCCTCGGATTGGAGCGAAGAGACACGGGTGTTATATTCAAAAGTGATAACTCTCTCTAATAATTACCTCTGTCAGTAGCAGAGCTCGTATAAGCACTTACCTCAAATAGAAAAAAGTTTTGACATGACGTATTAGTTAGCTCTGCTTTAAGGTGGTTTCACTCTTCAGAACAAGAGAAAAACACAGCTGGATATTTTAATGGTGAATGTATATATTTTCTCTCATCATCATCATCATCATCATCATAGGTTGTTCTGCCATCCGGCAGGTCCAATCATGGCTGTGACCTCCATATATCTCCATCTTGTGCTTTCTTCACTTCTGCATAATCTTCCTTTCTTTTTCTAATGCTGTCTAATAACTGGTATAATCTCCTTTCCCTAGCTCGTTTTCCTTCTATCATAGCACCTTGTTTATTTATTTATTTATTTATTTATTTATTTATTCATTCATTCATTCATTCATTTCTTGTTTTTGTTTCGTTGAGGCCCCTTGGACCACGTGGTTCCTAACTCTGGTGAGCTTTTTTTCTTAGCCTAGCATTCTTTGATCTCTGTACTGTGGGTTGCCTTCCTTTCCTGAGTTCATTTCACTCCCACTCTAGTCGTTTAGCTGTCAGTGACAGGAGAGTGTCGGATGATCTGATCAGCATTCTAAACCTATCGGTGTTGAACATATCTTTGGGATCAATTTTGAAAAATTCTGGGTCTTTTCGAAAAAGTGTCATCCATTCTGACTGTGACCGTAGGATATAAGTCTCCTCTTTCTCATTGATGTTATGCTCGCTAAATCTTGGCAAAGCTCGTTGTTATGCCTAATTCTGTATTCATCTTCCTCTTTAATGAAGCCCATGATTTTTCTCAGGATCTTTCGTTCTTTCTGTTGCAAATTCCTGAGTTGTCACTTTTTGACCATGTTCAAGCATTCTGAGGCACACAGTACAGAAGGTCTTACTACGGTTTCATAGTGTCGAAGTTTGAGGAGAAGGGAAAGGGATTTGGACTTGTAAACGTTCTTATAGAGATGGAAAGCTCTCTCCAGTTCGGCACACGTGGCTTCCATGGCTAGATCCGCACTTATGTTCGAGATTATCCATTCTCCGATATATTTGTAGGAGTTTGTCTTTATTACTGTTTCCCCATGTGGGATTGAATTGGGACCATCTCTGAAGTTCATGATGAACTCCGTCTTGTTAATGGAAATCCTCAGCACTACTTTAGCTGCTATTTGATTAAGGGAGAAGAGTTTATTTATTTATTTATTTATTTATTTATTTAATTATTTAATTATTTATTTATTTAGGTACTTGGAGAGGTTCATCGCCTAGCGGACAACGGTAGCCACAGAAGGATCGACATCATTGCCTTAAATAAAAAGAAGAGAGCTTATATGATCGACCGCACTGTCGGCTTTGAAAGCCGTAAGTCACAGCCATCAGATGTCAACCTCTAGAAGAGGAATATTTACATACCAACAGTTCCTTACAACAGGAAGAAATTCCAGCTGGAGGAAATCGACACAGTGGGTTTGATGATTCGAGCGAGGGAAACAATTCGCATTTTTACCGCCAATTTTTGGAAACAGATGTCTCTGCCATTTACAACGTTAGAGAAATTGTCACCATAGTCTTAAAGGGTTAATTAATAATTCTAAGAAATCACTGTTGAAATTAGGTTACCATCTAAAGTTCTCAAGTATATCTGTTTACCTTCTAAAAATGAATATAAAATTATACTTTATCGCAAGGCAGTGCCTGCATGAGAGGAAATATTTCATAAAAGAAAATACATACGTACATGATTTTGGAAATCAAACGATATCTTTATGTCCTGGTTGTACATATAAATAATTGTCTCTGGAAGCGCATGAAAATATCTCTGTTATCACCACTGTACTTTCTTCTTGGACACTCAGTGACAATATGCTAGCTGGTGTGATTAGAGGCACCACACTCTCAGTTAGGTTCAGAAATTATTTTCCATTTGCAGTGGAAATCTGCGCAGCTGCCATGGGTCGATAGTATCATGTTAAGAGTAGACCAGGTTCTACGAGGAAGCTCAAATCCAGGTAGCAACGACGAACCAATGCGTGGCAGAGCTCCTTCTCTGCCATTCTTTAGTTATATTGAATTTGGCATTCTTCAGTTCTATTGCAGTTCTTATTAGTGGACTTCGACACCTTAGACGATTCATATGGACATCAGTGATGTCACCATGTATTGGTAATTAGGGATTTTTAATTACTTTCTTGAATTACCTGAGGAGAGGAGAGCATTTTTACGTCGAATATCTGGTGGGGAGATATGGCTCGGGATATTGTGCATTCTTGTGCCAGTGATGAGACGCATCGTGGTGTTGAGCTGCGAATCTATGACTTTGGTCTGAGAGCTATTCAAGCAAACAGGAACAGAGTACGCGCCAGTCGAAAACAAAAGTCCCAAAGCTTGCCGTTGACCTCAAGTTGTACCATATAATTCTTGGATCACCTAATTTTGTCTGTCGGAAACTATGTTACTGGCTCAAATATTTCATTTAAACGTGCTTATACAGCCCTTGATACCAATTCTATGCATAACTCGCCGTACAGTATTGGTACTGATGTTAGTCTCACTCGACGATTCTACAATATCTGCTCGCATTGCAAGTCAAAAAACACGCAAATTTTGCCACATAGTGCGTAGGATGCGTCTCCGTTGACGTAATGTTCTTGGTTTATTTATCACAGTCGAAGGAGTTTTGAACCTGTGAATAATACTTCTCACTGAATAGAATATAACAGAATAGAACATAACAGAACATTCCCATCCCCTAGTTACGGATCGCCCGGAACTCGGGAGAGGAGTAATCACTTATTGCAAACCAAATTATATTTGATACATTGACGATTTTCTTGTTACAATTAGTTTATATATTACTACATTAAACATTACAGTTAAGCCTCATCACTATTTTTACCCAACATCAAAATTTTAGATTGTCAACATTTTATTTATTTTTGTCCTAGAAATTAGCAGTGTTGTGTATAGTCCATGGCAACATGTATCTTTACCCTCATTAATTTGTATTACGGTAGTATAAGTGTTTATTTTTGTCACGAGTCCGTACAAATTTATCCTTAGTTTACAATAGACATTATGAATTAACTGAATGACCTTACGAATGAATGACTGAATGAATCGCATTACTGTGTTATATTCATGCACACATGAATGAATAAACACTCCTCTCTCCCAGTCACGGATAGCCACCAACTGGGGAGAGAGCATTCATTAATGAATGAGTGATTGAATGAGCTGAAATGAATGATTTCAAGCTGCATGTACGGAACTCCAGCAGATAAAGTGAGAACATTCCAAAGGGAATGAATGAATGAATGAATGAATGAATGAATGAATGAATGAATGAATGAATGAATGAATTGACGCATGGAAAACAAAGAAAATAAAAAATTCTCCTTCCCAGTCACGGATAGCCACCAACTGGGGAGAGAGTCTTTATTACTGAATGAATGAATAAATGAATGAATGAAAAATGAAATGGCGTATGGCTTTTAGTGCCGGGAGTGTCCGAGGACAAGTTCGGCTCGCCAGATGCAGGTCTTTTGATTTGACTCCCGTAGGCGACCTGTGTGTCGCGATGAGGATGAAATGATGATGAATACGACACATACACCCAGCCCCCGTGCCAGTGACATTAACCAATTAAGGTTAAAATTCACGACCCTGCCGGGAATCGAACTCGGGGCCCCTGTGACCAAAGGCCAGCATGCTAACCATTTAGCCATGGAGCCGGACAATGAATGAATGAATGAATGAATGAATGAATGCACTCAGCCTACATCTACGGAACTTCAGCAGATAAAATACCTGTTACTGTTGCTCGGGATATACCTGAATTCTCTGCAATTTGTCGTCACGAATGTCCTTTTTTATGTAGTTCATCATCCTCACCCTCCCCGTTTAACAAGTGTTCTTTCAGTTGTTGTCCCCAGTCTAGCCTTGGGGATGAGTTAACGTATCGCACAGTCGGCACGTTCTCCTTGCATGATCCCTGACACATGTATGATCACTAGGGCCCGGATTCATATGCACTAAAAAACTCCAAAAATATGCAGGCACATATACACTAAAATACAATAAAATACTCTTAGCAAACGCATTATTTAATTTTAACTCAGTGCTACATTGATAAACAACTTTCATTCCCTTCAAAATGGTGCATGGCAGTAGGTTATCTACAGTTATTTGAATGTTTTCAGGGATCAGTAACTCTTTTTTCTCGGGCAGAAGTAATTTATACACTGAAAATTATCGTTCTACGTCGACGGACGTAACTGGGCAGTAGTTGTTAATGACACAGACTGCTAGTAACATTCTTCTGGGAAAACTGCCCGATTCCACTTATGCAGTTACTTATGGATTGGATCTTCTTCCGTCCTGGGTTTGAATCAAACACCGCACTGAGTTTCATTTTAACTTTTTCTCCAGTTTCAGAAGGGAAACCATTTAAGAAACTAATGGTGTTTTGAATTAACTGAAGGATTCGCGTAGGGGTGCACCGCGAATTTCTGTTTTCGAATGCTGTTCAATTCGAAATTTTTGTTGCATGTTACACTCTTGTCGCACACTTGACAGTACACAACATCACCATCATTTGCATAGTCACTATTGTCTGATATCCACCGCTTAATTAAAGAAAACCTATAGTCCTTATCTTTAGGGAGTTTTACAGTTTAATCGGGTAAAACACTGCAATAGACGAAGAGCAAGTCGACAGATCAACGCACTGTTTATGCAAACATTGGCACGCTACAGTAAGGAGAAAGGAATGACAGATAAAAGGAAATAGCTCTTGTGAAAAGGGTCATTATCCGTCTGCCTGCTTGTATTGCAAAACTGAAAGCACTTTCCTTGATCAGGGAAAACTTCTCGTGTTGCCAAGGGATGTACAATATATAGAGCTCATGGCATTTTTCATTTCGTTCAGAAATCTCAGATAAACGATCACACACAAGAGAAAAATATACAATTTGTCCAACCCTTGTCCCCTTTCTCTACGGGGTCGCGTATGAGGTGAGATGAATCTGTCGTGACGGATTTTTATGACCGGATGCCCTTCCTGACTTCAACCTCATCAGAGGAGTTAATGAGATGAAATGAATGACGTGATATATGATAATATGATAGTAGGGAGGCAGTGAAACCCGGTGCCGGCACATAGCCTACTCTTGTCGAATAGCACCAAAGGGTCTGCTCAGGGCTTAACGTCTCCATCCGACGGACGAATCACCATGAACAGCGTCATATGCCCTCACTCCATTCGAGCACTGCGGAGAGGTTTGGAATTCAATCCAGGCTTTTGGTACGCAATCTAGTGATCCGAAATTGAATACCACCACCTCCCCTACCCTACTGGCCAACATTCTGATGGTGAAAATGTTTTCGATCAACGGGAGTCGAACCGGCTAACCTCGGTGTCAGACTATACAGACTTCAGCGCCTTAACGATCACGGCCACAAGAGGACAAACTGGGGCAAATATTCGTTTATAGGAAGGGGAGTTAGGGATTGGAAGAACTTACCAAGGGAGATGTTCAATAAATTTCCAATTTCTTTGCAATCATTTAAGAAAAGGCTAGGAAAACAAGAGGTAGGGAATCTGCCATCTGAGCGACTGCCCTAAATGCAGATCAGTAGTGACTGATTGATTGATTGATTGATTGATTGATTGATTGATTGATTGATTGATTGATTGATTGATTGATTGATTGATTGATTGATTGATTGGCTCATACCTCTATATGCGCTAACATTCAAAATATGAATTTGCATATGCTCATATGCACTTAATGGCCGTAGCCATGTTGAAACACCGGATCCCGTGAAATCTCCGAAGTTAAGCAACATTGGGCGTGGTCAAGATTTGGATGGGTTGCCACGTGCTGTTGGTATTGTGTAAGGGAATGGAGGAGCGGAAAGGAACTGGCCACCCTACCGTACGTAAATTCCGGCTCAGGCACACCTCTGCGGAGGTTCGGACCTTCCTTCGGGCAGAATTCACCCTTACCTTATCTTACCATATGCACTTTTTAAATGCGGGCCCTAATGATCACAAACAGTACATCACAGAGAATATAGCGGACGAATGCTTCTGTTTTACTGCTTATTACGCTACGTTCGTACATTAGTCGTGTATTAACAAGAGAACATGGCCATACACAACATAATTTGTTATCGTTATGTTCCGCGTTAATGTTGTCTGACTCACTGGATGAATGGTCAGCGTTGAGGCCTTCTGTTCAGAGCGTACCAGGCTGGATTCCCGTCCGGGTCGGGGATTTTAATCGCGTTTGATTAATTCCTCTGACTGGGGGACTGCGTTTTTGTGATTGTTCCGAAACTCTCCTCTTCATATTCAGAGGCAGCACACCACCAACTACTGCAGAAGCACGCAATAGTGAACCCATCCCTCCATACAGGGTTGGCGCCAGGAAGGCTATCCGGCCGTAAAACACCACGTAAATGCGCCCCCACAGATGTGGGAAAAGCGATATAAGACTAATAAGACGACGTTCCACGTTAATGTTACTTACTTCAGAAATTTTTGTAGGCATTAGGGTGCACTTTTATAACAATGTTTCTCATGCCAGCAGGTTGACGGAAAATTTGCGACTATCTGCATGTAGCGCATGTAAGCATTTTGTACGGGCAATAATTTATGTACAATAGTACAGTAGAAGTCACATCATTGCAATTTAGTCATGTGAGTAGTATAAATAATGCACACCGTAGGTGTAAATAAAGCATGATTGTAATGAATTTATATATTTGTGTCTTTATTAAGTGGCGAAGTTAGGGCTCTTGCCTCTCTCTTACACTTAACCACATACATCCTTTTTTTGCTTTTTTTTTTTTGCTAGTTGCTTCACGTCGCACCGACACAGATAGGTCTTATGGCGACGATGGGACAGGGAAGGGCTAGGAGTGGGAAGGAAGCGGCCGTGGCCTTAATTAAGGTACAGCACCAGCATTTGCCTGGTGTGAAAATGGGAAACCACGGAAAACCATTTTTTTGCTAGTTGTTTTAGGTCGCACCGACACAGATAGGTCTTATGGCGACGATGTGACAGGGAAGGGCTAGGAGTGGGAAGGAAGCGCCCGTGGCCTTAATTAAGGTACAGCCCCAGCATTTGCCTGGTGTGAAAATGGGAAACCACGGAAAACCATTTTTTTGCTAGTTGTTTTACGTCGCACCGACACAGATAGGTCTTATGGCGACGATGGGACAGGGAAGGACTAGGAGTGGGAAGGAAGCGGCCGTGACCTTAATTAAGGTACAGCCCCAGCATTTGCCTGGTGTGAAAATGGGAAACCACGGAAAACCATTTTTTTTGCTAGTTGTTTCACGTCGTACCGACACAGATAGGTCTTACGGCGACGATGGGACAGGAAAGGGCTAGGAGTAGGAAGGAAGCGACCGTGGCCTTAATTAAGGTACAGCCCCAGCATTTGCCTAGTGTGAAAATGGGAAACCACGGAAAAATCATTTTCAGGGCTGCCGACAGTGGGGTTCGAACCTACTATGTCCCGAATACTGGATACCGGCCGCACTTAAGCGACTGCAGCTATCAAGCTCGGTCATACATTCTTTTAGGATTAAACGTAGGTTAACGAGAAAATTGATAATGTGTCTATCTCCGAAATTAATTTCATCCACTACAACCGCAAGATCCTAGACTGGTCCACCGTATTATAGTCGAACCCCGATATCTCGAACATCCCGGCCGTTTGTCCTATTTTTCACGTGTATTTATTTCTCTGTTATTCGAAATTCGGTTACACGAATTTCTCGATCTCTCGAAGCAAGCATTTCCTTGCTTGAAGCAAAAACTACTCTGTAACTCGAATTTTGTGCAACATTAATTGTGCAATACGATATTTGCAGTTTGTGAGGAACATTTAACAAGTGCAGAAAGGGTTACAGTGATGCTGGCAGCTATTAATATGACAGGAATCGTAAAACTCAAACTTCTAGCGATCGGAATATCGGCGAAGCCTCGATGTTTCTCGGGTGTGAATTAATTACCGGTCACGTACAAAAGCAATCCTCCGAAGTTGCGAATGACAAGCTCGAATCTCGGCTACGTGGTACTGACGAGAAGTTCCAACGTGAAGGGAGGAAAGGTTAACAGTAACAAACAGAAGAGACTGAGGGATTTTTTCCAAAGGTGTTGACGGAGGTATGTATCTTGTTTCACTACTGTTTGCACTGTAAACAGTATTCTAGAAAGTTACTATAATAAATGTTATAATTAAAGTGATTCGTAAAACAGAGTTTGTTTGTATATTTTTGTATCTATGTTTGGTCATCAGCCCGAAGGCTGGTTGGATCCTCAACAGTTCCGCCATGAACTGACATAGATGGCCTAGGCATCACTGAAGAAGCGTACTAGGGAAATGAGGAGTGAGGGAGTTTCCCGTTGCTTTCCTCACCGAACCAGAAGTTGCCATTACATATCAGTCTGCCAAGCCCACTGAAATGCATGCACCAACCGACCCTATGAGCAATAATTTCACAACATTCATAGCAGGGACTGGCTGCAGAAGGAATGGCATTACTAGCATCGCTCATACCTCAGTCACTTTCATATTGTCAAAGCCAAGTATAAGACAGAGACATCAATGAAAGTAACAAAATTGCTCTAGCCTATACCAGAAGACATAGTGCACTGTAAACACTAGGTCCCGCCAGCAAAGGCATTGTATATTTTTAAGTACTGTTAAAACCCGGCAGAGGTAGTCGGATTTTTGAAGGGCGGAAAAAAGTCCATTCGACACTCCATGTCGTACGATGTCGGCATGTAAAAGATCTCTGGTGATACATTTGGTATTTACCCGACAAAATTAATTAAATCTCAGCCATAGACGCCCAAGAGAGATCCGGTTTACTCTAGGTCCGCTAGATGGCAGACAGAGTAAACCGGAACGTCGAAATTGACGAGCAGACAGCCAGATGGCGTCAATTCGAAATGTCTGCAAACGGTAGCTGAGGCCATACGATTATTATTATTATTATTAGTACTGTTAAAAATAATGTATTCAGTATAAACCCGTAGATACGTAGGATTCACTTATGTGCTATACATGCTCAAAAAAGCTATACTCTATATCTCGAATTTTCGATAAATCGAAATAAAATTTAGCTCCGGAGGTGATTCTAGATATATAGGTTCCACTGCATATCAATGAAGTGAAATGCTGAAATCTTTTCAGTACGATACCATTCCTTAAACATGAAAATTGCAACGGAAAATAGATCATAGACAGATCACATAATGTTGTGTTACAGAAGAGCGATATATTATTATTAATAACAAGTGAAAGTTCGGAAGGTACAGCCGTGACCACCATACTTAAGGAAATGGCTTGAGGCTTTAAGATAAATGGTAAATGTAGAAAAGAATAACAATAATTGCAGTATATCAATATTTACCTTCATCGGATGTCAAATTCCCGAATCTGATTAAGGAAGTCTGCTTCAGCTGGAAGACTGCATGCAATATATTCAGAGTGTGTCCTTACCTGGAAAAATAAAATAAATTACAACATTAGAGCACAATTCAGATTTATTTATTATAGTAAAAACAACAAGTAAATACAATTACATGTCATTTAAAAATAGTGATCATATCAATAATAACTGAGCAACAAGATAGGCTATAAACTTTTGATATTAGGCCTACATATGTATCACCCACACACATAAATTTATTTAGTATAATAATATTAAATTATTATTATCTGACTCCTTGGCTGAATGATCAGCATTGAGACTTGGATTCAGAGGGTCAATATCCAGCCGGGTCAGAGATTTTACGCGCGTGTGATGAATTCTTCTGGCTTGATGACTGGGCGTTTGTGTTTATCCACCTCATATATAGACACTACCATCCATCACAGAAACGCGTAATATTGATTACATCCCTCTATATAGGGTTGGCGTCAGGAAGGGAATCCGCCTGTTAAACAGGACCAAATCCACATGTGCAACATAGTTCGCACTCACGACCCCACAGTGTAGGAAAAGCGGTAGAAGAGATTATTATTATTATTATTATTATTATTATTATTATTATTATTATTATTATTATTATTATTATTATTATTATTATTATTATTATTATTGTTTTAATTCCGGTCACAATGTTCCCATTGAATGGTGTAATAATAAAACATGGCATAATACGGCATCCGTTATAAATAGGACCATATGGGCTATCGTGTAAAGAGGGCCGTTACAGAAGACAAAAGGAATCTAACCAGGCTTTGAAAAAAGATTCCGTAAATCTTCTCGCAGTCTGCTGACGCGATGAGGAAATTCGTAAACATCTGTGTAAAGAGTGATACTCCCACATTCTTCCTGTACGAGGAGTGCACTTTGAAAATGTTACAAATCTTGTCCCGTGTGTTAATGTCTGTTTTTACAAAATGCAATTTGTGTTTGTGCCATTTTATTGGCCATTCCTCTGGTTAAGTTTAGTTTTAATCTTAACTTTTTTTTTTTTTTTTTGCAATGGTCTTTACGTCGCACCGACACAGATAGGTCTTATGGCGACGAATAATCTTAACTGATACAACCCGTTCAGACAGTTACAACGGAGTTAAATCAATTATATTCCTAACACGAGGGTGAATGTATTGAATGCGGAGTTGAGGACTATTTCGGTCGAGAGGCGTATACGTCTATTCGGGCCTTTTCGGTATCGACAGGAAACAAGCCGCGATGATCAGTATCTTCTTCTTAAGACGTCATCTCCAAACGTAGGTTGACGATCCACACGGCCAGCTCTGATCATGACGTTGCAGCCATGCCATGTAAATTTATTGGAATATATCTCACGATTTTTAATGCAGTGGTTTTCCGTTGCCTTCTACATCCTAATGCCGTTGACCAAACTGGTTCCTCCGCCTTTGGGAACAATTTCTTGTCTCCGGGGCAATAGTGTGCCCTTACCCATACCCGCTCATCCACTCTCAAAGAGACTGTTGGCACTTGGTACAGGGGATCTCCTTATACCTGGAGATAATCGGTCTCTTCATTCGTTAGCCGCCTGCATATAAAATATTATTTTTATATGCACTCGTTGCCCCCTCTCTACCGCGGGGAGGTGAATGTCAGTATTTTACCGTCATTGAAACAAGGACCAAATGGCATTTCCTTGTTTGTCTGGTTTTATAGAGAGGGTTGATCGGTATATTAAATCCAAAATGCCAGTTAAATATCTTGCTACAAGTATTAACCCAGGCAGGTCCAAGTTATGAGCCCTTCTACGTTGGACCAAGGATGACACTTTATGCCCATATATTTGTTATATACATTAGGTACTTATTTTCTGATTGACAATATATAAACGAGTTTAGAAGTCGAATTTAATTTCTTCAAGTGCTTTACAGAATTTTGAAATCGAATTTGCACTAACTGAAGATATAGGGTGTATCAGAACTATACCGACAAAAGAATAAGGGATTCTCTTCATGTTATAATAATAATAATAATAATAATAATAATAATAATAATAATAATAATAATAATAATAATAATAATAATAATAATAATAATAATAATAATTTCGTGTGGCTATTTCTAGCGCAGTGCATCCCTTGTAAGGCAGATATCCTCCGATAAGGGTGGGCGGCATCTGCCATATGTAGGGAACTGCGTGTTATTGTGGTGGAGGATAGTGTTATGTGTGGTGTGTGAGTTGCAGGGATGTTGGGGACAGCACAAACATTCATCCCCCGGGCCATTGGAATTAACCGATGAAGGTTAAAATCCACGACCTGGCCAGGAATCGAACCCGGGACCCTCTCAACCAACCATTCAGCCAACGAGTCGGAATTCATATTATGTTAAGAACGGTGGAGACAAATTTTCCTTTCGCGAAAATGAGCCTTATTTGTTACTTCCGGGAAGAAAAGGGGAGGGAGGGGAAGTGGAGGGCATGCTGGAGCCAGAGATAATGCTCCACGCGTATTCACAAGTTTCCCCCTTCGACTTGAGCAGGATTGTCCTTGTCTCGTACAGGCAATATCCACATTTCCTTTATTAAACAACCGTTACTGCACACACAGTACAAGCACACGCTGTAATTAAGACACACTTGTCAGTCAGTGATTGTACCAGATCGTTTCTCCTCTCGTTTGTTGGTCGCAGTAACGTTCTTTATCATTTAACATGCTCGAAGATGCTACTCTGCCACCCCACAATTATGTATTCCTCCACTCACAACATTGTAAATGAAATGAAATACGGAACGAAGGAAGCAGTACCTCCAATGGTTTGATTACAGTAGATGTTCAATTTGCCCCCCCTCCCCCGCCTGCTTCGATGCACAATTCACAACGGTGTAGTAGTGACCTTTGGACTCTGTTCAGGATGTGTGGTGTGTCGCTAACGACCTGGAAAGCTGCCTGTATTCTTTGTACAAGTTCATCTTCTCATTCTACAGCATTCGCACCGAACATTACCTCTGTCTCCCACTTCCCACTTCCCCTCCCTTCCCTTCTCTCCTCTGACGCACAGCAACAGTCAGTGGCTGGCTCTCTGGCATAACAAATACGACAAGTTAGGCAAATTGAATCACACGTCCGTAAACAAAGTAACGTCATTTGCTCGAAAATAAACATTTTATTCCGCCAATCCGCCTGCACCATCGTTCTAAACATAACACGCAGAGTATCGCTCTTTTTTTTTCGGTATAGGCCTGGTACATCCTGTATATTATTACAGAGCCGGGTTGAGTAGCTCGGACGGCAGAGTGCTGGCCTTATGAGCCCAAACTGGCAAGTTCAATCCTACCTCGGTCAGTTGGTATTTGAAGGTGCTCAATTTCTTCACTCTCGTGTCCGTAGATTTTGTGGCACGTAAAAGAACTCTTGCGGAACGGAATTCCAGTACCATTTTAGGAGCTCTGATTGTTCAGTTTGCACGTATCACCTAGCCGCTCTACAGTTATGTACGAGAGTTGCATACATTTTAGAGGCTCTGATAGTTCAGTTTGCAAGTATCATCTTGCCGCTGTAGAGTTATATCGGTGAGTTGCATACATTTTAGGAGCTCTGATAGTTCAGTTTGCAAGTATCATCTTGCCGCTCTACAGTTATATCGGTGAGTTGTATTGATTTTAGGGGTTCTGATACTTCAGATCGCAATTACTATCTGGCCGCTCTACAGTTATGTTCCCGAGTTGCATACATTTTAGAGATTCTGATAGTTCAGATCGCAAGTATAATATAGCCGCTCTACAGTTATGTTGGTGAGTTGCATAAATTTTAGGTCTTCTGATAGTTCAGATCGTTAATATTTATGCAACTCTCACTGCATAACCATTGCGCGGGTAGCAGACACTTGCGCCTTGGATAAGTACGTATGCATTCTATCTTATTCGGGTCTATAATTCCCATCTCTAGTTATGGCACAGCATGCGATTGCTGACGAAATGTAATGTCTGCTTTAACTAAGTGGGGATGTACTATTGTCACATCAACCAAACAAGCATAAAAAATAACAAATGTAAGACCCGTTGTACATTTATTACATTGGCCCGTGAGTGGTATGTGGTGTCACTTTTGAAAAACAAATCCTCATGCAATATTAGTAAGGGTGAACAACTAAATGATTCCTAAGTTATGTGACTGCACACATCTGTAGCGTCAATATATATATTTTCATAATCCTTACATATACAATATTCAAGTACGAAAAAAAGTAACTACTTTTGCCCTTGCGAAAATCAAATGATCAGTCATGGCCATCCATCAACGACTGCTAATTTCAGATGGCTACCAGTAACAAGATAGTCCGAACGGTTGCTAGTGTTACACTTCTGTCAAAGTAACTTCCATAACACAAATTTTCAGACGCCCCCAGCTAGTGTAGCAGACACATTTATGTTAACGATTACTTGCTACAGTGCTACATGTTAATTGTGTGGAAACTTCCATCACAGGTCATCATGGACTGGGTATGACCGACAAACTCCCTCGCCAAATCCTTCAGGGTAAACTTCGCTCCAGCACACGATCCGGAACTATCTGGTGGTGATGTGATTATTGTTTTACGAGGAAGTACAACTACTAAGCCATCCTCTATGAGCACTAATCAGGGAGAAAATCTACACTTAGAGCCCTTCAGGCAAGCACCTCAACGCTGAAAACATCCTAGAGATACGTGTTACGAATTTGAGGTAAATAAAATATAATAAAGTATGAAAATAAATTATTTGTCTCTAGAAATGAGAATTCTTTTCTTAATCATCGTTATCCGACCGAATAGATTAGCAGTTAGCCTTTTTCTACCACTACGAGTGCTAATGTGAATCAATGCAGAGTTTCACTTAACTCCTTATAACTACATTCGGTGTGGATATTCTTCAAAAATCAAAAAATGCCTGAGGGTATTCAGCCATGAAACACATTACAGAAATAATTACGTAAATAAGTTAATTTAGCTAGGATTTGAATCAAAAAGGAAACGAGTGGAGAAACAAGCGATTTTAGGCTGCTTTTCCGAAAATGCATTTAGGCTGGATGTGATTTTCGCAATGTATCTCTTTTGTTTGTAACACTCACAACTTTGAACCTTTCCTGACCCATTAGCACTTCAACGTTCGACACAATTGAGGAAATTGCTTAATTTTACGATTTTCGTATTATGGAGAACCCTACTTTCGCTGCTAAGAAATTTTTCACTATCAAAAAAATGGAAGGGATCCGACACTTCGAAAAATAAAGTTATCGGTCAAAGAAAGACAAGGTACACGAAGGGTGTGAAAATGAAAGGCACCCTAGCTCTTGAATGTTCTAATACCATCGGGATCGGAAAATAACAAGAGTTCACTAAGGGAGGTAGGATAGGATAGGATAGGTGGCAGAGAGAAGCCTGGCAAAAGTAAGTGGGAGCAATGACAGGACTCAGTTAAGGGCCCCATTATCTCCAACTCTCATACGTAGTCGATACCTTAATGAGTCTCAAAATATCCGAGAAGTGTAGGTAGCCGCATATGTGACAGGGTATTTCCAAACAAACAATTCTTAAGTTTACATCGTTACTTTGAGGGTGAATTCTTCATTATTATTATTAATTGTAACTCTAGTATTTTTGGACTTCTTCGGTGACCAGTGGCTGGACTATCTACACAAGCCACCTGCGCCGTGAAACTGTAATGGAAAATGACTCCTAGCAAACAATGCTGTTGAAGGATCGTGTTCTAAAGTCAACCATCTGATAACAGGACCTCAACCCGCTTCAAGGAGGTATCTGATTTTAAACAATGATCTGGAACGTCTGATTTTCAAATAGCCAGGATGGATATGAATCTAGAATGTTCGAAGAGAAGACGGAAATATTGCATTCTAGACGAAAGAATCAAAAGGTCAAGTTAAATACGAGGAAACTGGAGACATCGATTTTTTTCTGAATAATATTATTTATGATATCAAAATAGACTGAAATCTGTGGCAGCATTCTGACAAAAATATTGTATGTATATCGTGGGTCCTTGGCGTCCGCGGGTTTACTGACCCCTGTCGTATGTGTTTGTGCAAGGCTATACGGCAGGCACACCTCAACATTGAGGCACCTTTTTTTGCAAGGTGCTTTACGTCGCACCGAAACAGATACGTCTTATGGCGACGATGGGACAGGAAGGAGCTGGGAGTGGGATTGAAGCGTCCGTGGACTTAATTAAGGTACAGCAAAAGAATTTGCCTGGTGTGAAAATGAGAGACCACGGGAAACTATCTTCAGGACTGCCGACAGTGGGGTTTCGAACCCACTATCTCCGGAATACTGGATACTGGCCGCAAGTACCATTTTTAGGAGAGGGCACGCAGCCCCAGCTGGTGCTAGCAATAAACCTTTTCGCAACTTCTTGCATAATTTTATGCTCATTATACTAAAACTGTGGAGCACAATGAGGGTGTTTTGAAACAGTACCACCATTGGAAATTCGGACAGTTTGAGATTCGGATACTTTGAGACGACACAAGGATAAACCTGCGGTTACTCCATGTACATGTAGGGTCGACCACGAGTGACTGACTAGTAGAGAAGACAAGGAACGAGAAAGTGGCTACGCTGTTGAGTGACATAGCTGTCAACATGCGCTGGGAAGATGGTGTGTTCCAACCCCACTGTATTAGCTTGCATTCGAAACCCACCATCGGCAGCTCTGAAGATGCTTTTCTGTTGTTTCCCTTGGTTTCTTCTGATGACGCAGAGCACAGTTCTCTGCGAAACGTAAAGAATTTCAACTTATTTTCTTGACACGACATAAGCCCTAAAGCCTGTACAGTATCATGTCTAGAGGTATTTCAACTTTTGCAGAACTCCTGAGGCGGTTTCAATGTTTGTACGCGTTACAGAGTTCAGGATATCAAATTATTAATATGATGCTCTTTTTCAGTCCATTTTTTCAACGCGTTTTGTAGACTTTGGTGTGCCTTGCGTGTTTGTTTAGTTTCGAATTTTGTGGATACGTTGCTCACTTGGCGGCATAAAGGAAAAATGTTATGTGCGGTACGCCTGCGGCAGTGAGCGAACCTGTAGCATCCCTCGTACATCGGAAGAGTTATTGTGTAGATAACACTACCGGATAAAAAGAGAGTATAACATAGAAATTGACTAGAGACATTGATAAAAGCATTCTCTTTTAGGCGAAATGCTAAACTAAATGTCGTGAAATCAAAGGGATTCTTTTAAAAATGAACATCGATGCTGATTTCATTTTAGTCCGTTTTATTTTAGAATGACCCCTCATGTTCGTAGTAGAGAAAAGAAGTACGTGCAAAAGATACGATAAAGTGGCTATACATTTTCCACCTTAGTGGTTTAGCATCGCTCTATCTCAGATAGCGATTCGGCGGCGATGGTGTAGGAAAGGGCTGGGAAAAGGAAGGAAGTGGATGCAGCTTTAAGGCATAACCCTGCGATTCACTTGGTGTTCAAAACGAGAAAAACCCAATCACTTAATTGCGGCCAGTATCCAGTATTCGGGAAATAGTGTGTTCTAACCCCACTGTGGGCAGCCTTGAAGATGGTTTTGCGTGGTATCCCATTTTAACACCAGGCCCGAAGGCAGGTCCGAACCTCCGCAGAGGTGTTCCTGAGCCGGAGTTTACGCACGGTAGGGTGGCCAGTTCCTTTCCGCTCCTCCATTCCCTTACTCCCCACCAACAGCGCGTGGCAACCCGTCCACATCTTGACTACGCCTAACTGTTGTTTAACTTCGGAGATCTCACGGGACTCGGTGTTTCAACACGGCTACGGTCGTTGGTCAAATTCAGGGGCTGTACCTTAATTAAGGCCATGGACGTATCCTTACAACTCCTGGCCCCTTCCTGTCCCATCTGGGAAATGAAATGAAATGGCGTATGGCTTAGTGCCGGGAGGGTCCAAGGACAGGTTCGGCCCGCTAGATTCAGGTCTTTTTATTTGACTCCCGTAGGCGACCTGCACGTCGTAATGAGGATGAAATGATGATGAAGACGATACACACACCCTGCCCCCATGCCAGCGAAATTAACCAAATAAGGTTAAAATTCCCGACCCTGCCCGGAAAGGAAACCGGGACCCCTGTGACGAAAGACCATTTACCAATGGAACCGGATGTCCCACCTGTGTTGGTGTGACGTAAAGCCAATTGAAAAACGTTAAAAAGAAAACGAGAAACAACGAAGTCTTATCATCATCATTATAATGGCTTTCGATGGTTGATTTCGATCACTTTACCTCTCTAATGCCCGTCTCACTCAGGCAACTCCCTCGGTTTTACATTTTTTCAAACGTTCATAGTTCGGAATTGGAATCACCGCTACTATAGAGTGGACTATATTGGCGCTCAGTATCCTAGCACGAGCCTCGATAAACGACGGAGTCCATCCAAAACAACATTTGATTTTGTGGTAAGTATTGCAATCATATTGGATTACTTGTTTAAAATTTACATTTGAACGGAGAGTTCAGAACTTTACATTAATAAAATAAGTTTGAAACCTTCCCCTCAAGTTATCTGTCTGGAGCAATCACATGTTAAGCAATTTCTGCCATTACCTTGAGTAGTTGGGCCTTCTGACGATGGGGACTTTGTGTTTGTCCCAGTACTTTTCTCTTCATACTCAGACTACGTATCACACTAACAACCACCACAGAAACATGCAATGGTGATTACATCCCTCCAGATAACGCTGATGTCAGGAATAGCAGCCGGCGGTAAATTAGGGCTGAATCCACTTGTGTATGATGATGAGTATCATTAGGCTATTATTGTTACCGAAATATCGTGGAACAGAGAGGTATAAGAAAGTGCCGGCGTAAGTGGGTGGAGAGCGAAATGACCAGAGCATAAGTTACAGCATTAAATTTTAGAAATTTTATTTATTTCCTTTGTTTTGATTTTAAAATTTGATAGGTAATCAGAATAGCAACAACAAGTAACAGTTAAAGATATCGTCAGTTCGGATGACAAATGTGGACTCTAATTCCAAAAATCGGGTACAATAGAGAAAATTATGAACACAATAATTTGCAAGGGATGAGCAATATAGCTCTGAAGGTACACTATTCAACACTCTCTTACACCGTTTAGTAGTTTGAGCTTCAAAAGTTAATATAATCCAGCCTCTTAGAGGCACAAGTTTCCTACAGATTCATGCTTGATAAACGTCAGATAATGCATTCACTGTCATTTCTGTTCGACAGTCTGTTACACACTCGTCTATAAATAATGACCATTTAAACTGGGACAATGAGTGCCCATTCTAAATGGTCTTAAAGTACAAAATAAAAGGTTTAAGAAGATCGGCCATGCTAGGAGGCTAAACACTTGAACTATTTTTTGAAAGAGACTTAAAATCCTAAATGGGCAGAGGCTAAGACTATACTACAGAGGGGTGACTAGGTGCGAAATATTAAGTACCAAAGCAGAATTTACAGGTTTGGAAAAGCTTAGTCACCCCATACCAATTTGAATGGGAATTAACAGAGGGTGAACACTCTTTATTCCATAAATTAACATATTTACCAGCAGATTTTTGAACAAAGTCCTTATATTTGCCGACAATTCACATTTCAACGGAGACTTAAGAACTTTACATTAATAAAAGAAGTTTCAAACCTTCCTCTCAAGTTATCCGCCTGGACCAATCACACTTTAAGAAATTTCTGCCATTACCTTGAGTAGTTGGGCCTTCCAACAATGGCAGGCGGCCCATGCCTCATTACGCCGCACACACACACTAGACCGGGACGATGAAGACGACAATATGGCCCTAAAGCGCCCAGCTTTTTATAGCATTTCAGAAAGGAAGGTTCCAAAAATCTCTTGAGATGGGCAGAATGCCTGTACACCCCCCAATTTTAATTGGCTAGAGAAATATATACAAAATAACTGATTGTTATTAATTTAAGGACCGGGTGAGTTGGCCGTGCGGTTAAGAGCGCTCAGCTGTGAGCTTGCATTCGGGAGATAGTGGGTTCGAATCACACTCTCGGCAACCCTGAAGATGGATTTCCGTGGTTTCTCATTTTCACACCAGGCAAATGCTGGGGTTGTACCTTAATTAAGGCCACGGCCGCTTAACTCCCAATCCTAGGCCTTTCCTATTACATCGTCGCCATAGGACCTGTCTGTGTCGGTGCGACGTAAAGCCATTAGCAGAAAAAAGATTAACTTAAGGAAGAAGGAAGCCGTAGGGGTGTTGACAACTTTAACACATGAAAAAAATATACAAAACTTACGATTTACAAACATTGAGGATTGAAAATTCCCTTAAAAATTAATTATCCGTAATCCTGCCAGAGGGGACACATAGGCCGACAGTAGAGACATCTAACAGTTAAATGTGCAAGTATCATGACTTAATTTATTTACGGATTCACCAAACAGGTGGCCTTCTAGATGGCGCGCAGTTCAACGGGACGGAATGAAAACAGGTTGCATTCAATTTCACAAAAGTGACATCGATTTGTCAATGGGTGTGGGATTTTGAACGAAATATTTACTGTAAGTTCCCGTGGTTGGGATTCCATGTAAAACTGAACGACCGTTTTGTTATGATCACGATATCAACAGTCGATGAATACTGCAAGCTTACTTTGTTGGCTAAATTCCACGTATAATTCCACAAGGAATATGCACATAAAATGAAGCACACTAAAAAAGGTATCCAAGTCTAATTGTGAGCGCTTGAGTGCTTTACAAGATAAATTAACTTTTATCCGCTCGGGGGTGCAGCAAATCACCGCTCTTTTTGAAGAAAAGGCTCTCATATCTTCCCTGAGGGAGGCTGGAGCTTCCCGAAATGGTTGTATGCTGTACTTACTCAGCTTCAATTGAAAGCAGCCTACTCCATCATCTAGGTTTTATCCTCTACTCGTTTTTCCCTTTTCTTCCTATCATTTCCTTTCTAGTTCTGTGTTGTTATACCAACCTTCCTACTTTCTTTCTTCAAATTTACAATAACGTATACTTTTGTATAACTTAATTTTTATCTATTCTGTGATTTACAGTGCGATGCAATTTTAGCCACTTGAAAGTTACAGGAAGAATTCAGTTTATTTTTAACTTTTCTGTGATTTATATATTAAAGTTTCATTCATTCAAAAACGTGCATTTTATGTTAAATCAGAGTTCACGAATCCAATACACATTATATACGGGGCTATAAGTAGAGGAGAACGCATAAAACTAAACAAAATATGCCGGGCGGCAGATAGCAACCTTGCAAGTTCTTGTGGGATTTTAGAGGCGCAAGCGGATGAAGGGATTTACCTCGTCAGCTTGACTTTTTGTAGTTATTTCCTCTGAATTGCTCTCAGATTTGAAAGGACTGTACGTCATGGTGTAGTTAAAGCAAATATTTGACAGCAAATACGAGCAACGTCCGAGAATACAGATACATGAACGTAAACTTGAACTGTCGACAGCTCATGTTGACTTCCAGATGGCTTGACCTAGAAAACCGTAATCCAAACCTTGTACTGTGCTAACATGGTGATTATATTACATAGTAATGAGAACTTATATAATACATGTGACCGTTACCGCACGATACACTATATAGGAGAAATGTCAGATAATAATAATAATAATAATAATAATAATAATAATAATAATAATAATAATAATAATAATAATAATAATAATGAAACGAAATGGCGTATGGCTTTTAGTGCCACGAGTGTCCGAGGACAAGTTCGGCTCGCCAGATGCAGGTGTTTTGATTTGACTCCCGTACGCGACCTACGCGTCGTGATGAGGATGAAATGATGATGAAAACGACACATAAACACAGCCTCCGTGCCATTGGAATTAACCAATTAAGGTTCAAATCCCCGACTCGGCCGGGAATCGAACCCGGGACCCTCTGAACCGAAGGCCAGTATGCTGACCGTTCAGCCAACGAGTCGGACATAATAACAATACTACTACTACTACTACTACTACTACTACTACTACTACTACTACTACTACTACTACTACTACTACTACTACTACTACTAATAATAATAATAATAATAATAATAATAATACGCCACGATGGACACGGAGCAATAGTATGAATGGGATGAAGGGTTAGGCTGCGAGTTTCACCACGAGAAGAGTCCTCTCAGTTTTAATTACAGCGCTGATGGAGGGATTGCTATAAGTATCTACAGGTTAATATAAGGTATTATTTCATTGAGGTACTCACATTAAAGAAGCTGTAATTAAAGATTGCAGGTCCCTTGATATGGTTATAGGGGTATTTAACGATTGTAGAAAGACACTCGTAAGAATGTAATTAGAGTACGGTTCCAGTGTATGGGACCGCCACCAGGATTACATGAGAGCTATGCTGACACATACACACACATTCACCCGTAATTCCTGTCATTTTCGACATTTTATTCCTTCACTCGTTTTCACCCCCTGTGCCATGGGGACTAAACTTGGACTTTGCACTTTTATATACCGTTTATAGAAGAAGAAGAAGAAGAAGAAAAGTTTTAACATTCACATCATGATCTTTACATACTGTGGGTTAAGCAACAAACTGATAAGACTTGTCGTGTGGTTTACTTACCTTCCCCTATTTTTTTCATCCTTCCCCCCCCCCCCCCCCCCCTAAGCCCGACTACTCATCAGATTTCGTTCATACCACTTCCTAAACCCTCCCAGGAATAATAAGAAAAAGTTGTGAAATTTTCAGCCAGCTCTCTCCATTAGTTTTTTAGTCCATTCGAGACACGTATACAAACAAACATTCATTTTTATATAGATATCATGGAGGACAAGGGCAGAAATGACGAGTATTACGTAACAGTGAACAGAATTGACTACGATCGTGTCATCAGGAGAAATGTGAAGACAACAGACCAGTTTTAGGATTTAATATCACTGAATATAGGAGAGAAGATCCCATTTATTAGCATCAGAAATTTGTAGATGGAATATTTTCTTACAAGCTGTATGTGTTGTGACCTGAATGTCGTAGACAAATTTTGGTTAAGAAAAAATTACCATTCTTGACCGCACTCAAAACGGCAGGAGTTATAAAATTTGAGAATTTGAAATAATATCTTCACAACATGTGTGACTACAGTGTTCGATATCTAGTTGTGAATAAGAAGAACTAATGTAACCATCAACAGGTGTCTAACTACTTTTACGACTTTCAAAGACGCCGAGGTGCCGGAAATTTCTTCTGTCGGAGTTATTTTACGTGCCAATAAATCTACCGACACGAGGCTGAGCTATCTGAGCACCTTCAAATCCCACCGGACTCAGCCAGGATCGAACCTGCCAAATTGGACTCCGGAAATCAGCGTCTTAACCGCCTGAGCCACTCAGCCCGGGCTGTTGCAAAGTTAAGGCGGTGAAGCGTCTTGAGGCGAGTTAGAACTACTGGAGCTCCACCCGAGCACATCTACTGCCCCAGAGGTGGAAAATAATTTGGAAGTCAGTGTGGATACTGATCACTAAAGCCCGGATTTTTATGCTGTAACAGGTTAGATTGGAAACTAATTTGGTTAGTAGGAAGTGTCGGCCACCCGCTCTTCCAGAATGTAGCAAGAGTAATATAAATTATAGGGGTTCTGATTGGCCGTACCCCTCATGTTTATGCAAACCTCATCGCATAATCTTTGTGAAGGTAGGCTATACTTGCTACTCGCTTCAGTAAGTTTGCATCCTAACCTATTAATGCATAAAAATCTGGGCTCTACTGATCACCCATCGCCCATCGAAACTCCTACTGCTCCTGGATTCACAAATATAGGTTTAACTTCTGTAATATTGGCGTTGATCTCTTTGCATATTCATGGGCTTGGGAGACAAGGAGATTATTTTTCTGACAGTTATTGGTAGACTCCTTGTTTATATCAGGTCAAAATGATGCCCTATTTCAGAAATAAGAAACGAAGTTGAAAATCTGATGTTTGTAGCTCAGGTAGTACAGGCGAACCCCGCTATACGCCGATTCGTTTTCCGCGATTTCGCACATACGCGATTTTGGTTTTAAGGCTAGTGCTGCCATCTGTTAACAGTACGTGAAAGCTGTAATGCCTTAGGGCGGGTACAGACATGCGTGCCGAACTCTGTAACGTACAGTACGTTGCGCGCCAAGGTTAAACGGGGCAAGCGCGCCTCTACGCGCATCTTCTGTCGTGTTTGTCGAGACGTGAGTCGTCAGTTCTGGTCATTAGAACTGTGAAGTCGCACTTCACAGGTTTCGTATTTAATTAGTGGGTAAAAGGAAACAAAGTGTGCCTGTCGAAGGAAAGAAGCGTGTACAGAAGTCGTATGCGTTAGAAACAAAGTAAGAAGGTTTGGATCACTATGAGCAAGGCGAGCTTATTTTTTATATTCAGCTTGCTTTGGGACTTAGAGAATCCACTGTTGGAACTATTCGTGACAATGCGGAATAAACGCAATAAACTGCTCAATTTTGTATTGAACCAACTAAGCATTATAAGATTCTTCCAATGTAGACGATCCAGAGACTATTCAGGGTTTGTGGATGGACTTAATGAAATGATTTTAGTTTATTGTTGTGTGTTTCAGCGTTAAAAATTTTAAGTGTATGAATTGTGCATTAAAGTGCGTTTCACAAACATGATAATGGTTATTTTGTAAAATTACTAAGAATCTATGCCATTTTAAACTTAATATGTGAGTAAACGGAAACCTAGCTCTATATTTTACACACAAAATCACTCTAAATTTACATGAATTCGGTATGCGGGGCAATTCCGCGGAACGTAACTATCACATACAATGAGGCATATCTGTATCTAATGATCACCAACGTAGGCCTTTGCTGACAAACATTACAATATTTTCTACTGTGAAAACGTTCGCTTCTTGCTACTGCTACTACTATTAAAATGTTTTCATTCCTCCCCTGATGCGGGAGGCGGACCTCTTAGACGATGACGCCGTCTCTCAGACCGGGAGATTTGTTACGGTGAAGGAGACGCTCGGAGATGGTGAGAGGGTTTGCGGCCGTGGCCTATACTAGAAACTATCCCGGTCTCGTTAGAGCCGTAGCTACCCCTTCTCTGCTCGGGTGGCCGGTCGGAATGCAGAGCTGTCGGAACACGTAACAACCGTGGCCACTTGCAGACCGAGACCCACTCTGTATCTAACGATCTCGCTTCTTTTACGTAGATCGTTTTTATACAACTTGCGATTGCACGCTACCTTAAACCGCAGTGCAATGATGTCCTCAGAATTGCTTCTTTACACTTTATGCATGCAGAATATGCCCTGAAGGCGCAGTGAAGTGATGAGTAGAAATTCAATGACGTAAAGTACTTAGAATTGCTTCTTACAGATTAAACTTGCGAAAAATGTCCTGAAGCCGCCCATTACGCACACATACTGCCTGTAGCGTTGTACGACGGGTGGTATCAGCCGAGGGGCAAATGAAGCCACTACCTACCTCACAAACATCGCATTTTACGTCAAGCTCATCGGTCGGACAAACCATTCACCAAATTTAAAAAATTAATGCTTTAAGAACTACGGACCTTCTGTAAGGTTATTTGTAGTTACCTCCCAAAACACTCTTCACACCACAGACTTTGTCTTGAGGACGTGTCTGCTACTCATTTCATTAGCTCATTGTACACGTTAAACCACAGCGCACAAATTGAGTAAAATTATAGAAACCAAAAGATTATTTGCAAAACAAAATAAATATAAATAGTCAAGGTAAATCAAAGTAGAAATGGAGAGAGAAGGAAAATATAAAGAAACACAAAAACACAGAATAATGTAAAAAATAAGTAAATATATCATTTAACAAATGAAAACGAAAACTATACTAGGATGTTGTCCAGTTGTTACAGCCACTGAATAGCTGTTGTTGAAGCTGTCAGAAGGTCGTCGAAAGTTCCTCAGAAGGCATCCGTAGGCGGTGTGCCACCTTGTCTCGAATTCTTCACCACAGCCACAACTTGGAGAAGGTGGAATGCCCCAAGAATGCATCACAGAGCCAATTCTTTCATGTCCACTGTTTAGTGTTTAGTAGAACCCATACAATCCGTGGAAGATGAAATCCAGGCGAGGGCTGCGGAGGATCAAAGATCGATCTCCGTTCGTCGGGAGCCTTAGCTGTCCATTCTTCATTCAACGTTCGCAGTCCACAGTAGTTTTCTTTCAAAGTCTGTTTAGAATTAAGAAATAAGACGTAAGGAGTAACATTTCAAACCCATATTGACTATTTTTTTTTCGGTGTTACGTATCACGCGCTATGTATTCTACGTAGAAACGTGGGACCGTGATCTAGACATAGATCCATTCGAATTTTGTTGTTTTATGTCGAATCGACATACAGTATACAGGTCGAATGGTGAGGGCAGGATAGGAAAGGGGTAGGGCTGGAAACAAGGCAACCATGGCCTTAATCAAGGTACAAAGCAAGCATTTGCCTGGTGTGAAAACGCGAAACCACAGAAAATTATATTCAGGGGTGCTAACAAAGTGGTTCGAACGCACTCTATCTCCTATGCAATCTGATTGTTAGGTGAACTGCGTAGGCAGCCCGCTCGGTGAAGAAAATCAGAATTTCATTTGTCAACACATTCGTTATCTCGGTCTTAGTATGTATAACACAAACGTGTGCAGTAACGGGGTCTCGATGCCTTTAAAATATGGTGTTACCCACACAATCGCACATATCTAACCTAACTAACCCCATGGCACTACAGACCTTGAAGGGCCTTGGCCTACTAAGCGACCGCTGCTCAGACCGAAAGCCTGTAGATTACGAGGTGTCGTGTGATCAGCACTACGAATCCTCTCGGCCGTTATTCTTGGCTTTCTAGATCGGGGACGATATCTCACCGCTAGATAACTCCTCAATTCTAATCACGTAGCCTGAGTGGACATCGAACCAGCTCTCAAATCCAGGTAAAATCCGTGACCTGGCCGGGAATCGAACCCGGGATCTCCGGGTAAGAGATAGGCAGACTACCTCTACACCACGGGGCCGGCAATCGCACATGTCAAGGTCTGAAATTATGGAGTATTCATCATGAGCTAACTGGCGTTGTACATAGGGAATGCATGACATTATCAATTAGTGCAACCTAAATTCATATTTATTGGGATTTTCAGTGTTTACGGTGTACTACATATACCGTGATGTTACAAACTTTCAGGGGTGATGGATCAATGTAAGAAAGGAACCGTAGTCCAGAAACGTTCGAGTCAAATGTTATTAATAATCCAAGTTGTTTAACGTCCGTCCATTCTTAAGAGACGCCGGGGTGTCGGAATTTCGTCCCGCAGCACGATGCCATGCCTGCATTGTCGCAGGAAGACGCCATTTTGAACACTTGTTGCAAATGGAGCAGCTTGTAAAACTTGTGCAAGTAAACGGACTTAATTGAGTAGAATTTTGCTTAAATTTTGACTCGATGATTTCCTGAATATGGTTCCTTATCTCTAAATGATCCATTTGCCGTCCTCCATCGTCCCTGAAAGTTTGTAGCATCATCGTTGATTCACCCTGTATACCTTCTAGTATGGGCTAGAAAATCATCTTGAATTTCATCGATTTAGTCTTTCTGACCTATGGTTTCAACACCATTCCTCGCACAGGCACTCTCCGTGATAAATGATGTGGAGGTATAGGTTACAGGGTCGGTCGGTGTATACGTTTCACTTCGCTTGCCAGATTCGTGTGTAATACGACCATCTGGCCCCGTGAGGAAAACGATGGAAATTACCTAACTTCAGATTTATTTAGTACCGCATTCCATGTTACCTGCTGCGGGATCCAACACACTTTCGAGGTGAGTATTCAATTTAAATCTCTTAGCATTACTTCGGACACGTGAATGCATGAGAACTTAGAACTGTTATTGTGGCTGAGGGAAAATTAGCGAAAGATTTACTCAACACTGGATAAGCATATTTGTGGAATGACAAACAATTTGCAAAAAGCAATTCAGGTAGCAAAACCTCGTAAATTGTAAGGGAGGACTATGACACAGTTTTTGACTACGTCGAGATCTATCCGATTTCCTATCGTAGAGAGGAAGTGCCGTATAGTATATTTGCAGTTTATATCTAGATCTTTGCTTTTAACGTTGTTATATTTCTTTTCGTTTTAATTTCAATTGTAATTCAATTCATTCTAGAATTAATTTGTCTTTGGATTGGAAAATTGTGTACATGTTTATTCTGTGGCGATGTGACATTAGTGATACCGTACGCTAAATAAATAACAAAAGTCCACAACCGTGACAAAGTATAGAGCAATGAGATTTAAATGATATTGTCAATCAAGACACAATAAACGAATGAATAGTACAAACACTAGACGATAAGAATCACATCAACAGATGATTTGAATGATACCAGAGAATTAGTAAAAAGCGAACACACCAGACACAAACAGCTGCGGTAATCGATGACGAGGGACAACAAACATCCCTCAGTTTTCGCAGTTGTTGTTTCGAATAATGCCAATTAACTAGCTGTGCGAGAGAGAAACAAAGGAAAATATATTGTTATGTTTGTTAATATAAGAATACAAATAAGTACTTTCGAAGAAATGTATGCGCCAAAATAGACTATAGTAGGACACCCCCCCCCTCCACCACGGATGAAGAAGAGATATATGGTGAAGTAATAACAGTTCACTGGCAATAAATATAACATATTTTAATCGAACAAAAAGGAATTAATATTATACTGGCCCATAAATAACAGTATTTATCAGAATGATAATAACAGAAATCATGAAGACAGTTTTCAGAAATTTTGCAGACCGTACATACTTCCTATCTGACCCAGGGTAATATTTAACGAATTCAATTAAACAACTCAGGTAGTAAATCAGTTTCTAGAAGTAGATAAGTTTTGAAACGAGATTTCCACACCCGGAGAGACCGTAAGGTTAACTGAGCCAACACACAAAAGGAGTAACTAAATACTTTCCGTCGGAAATTTAGCTAAGGCTCTATCCAAATTTGTGCCGAGGTTATTGGTAGTGGACCTGTCGACTTTTCACACCTATTAGGACATAAATATTTTCTATGGAAATAGATTTGCTTTGGTAATTCACATCACACATCTAAAATATTGGGTTAAGGGATATGAGACTTCTAACAATCTTCTTCTTGGTATTTTTCCCTATAACCTGCAGTTACAATTTCGTTTGAATGTGGCCCAGTTTTACAGTTAGATTACTTTCCTGACACTAAACCTATGTGTAGGATATACTCACTATTTTGTTTCTGTGGTATAATAATTCCGTGTTACTATTTCTAGTCAGGTGCAGCCCTAGTAAGGCAGACCCTCCGATGAGGGTGGGCGGCATCTGCCATGTGTACGTAACTGCGTGTTATTGTGGTGGAGGATAGTGTTGTTGAGGACAAAACAAACACCCAGCCCCCGAGCTATTGGAATTAACCAATGAATGTTAAAATCCACGACCCGGCCGGGAATGGAAGCCGGGACCCTCTGAAACGAAGACCAGTACGCTGACCATTCGGCCAAGTAGTCGGACGTTTCTGTGGTTGTTAACTTTTAGTGTAATGTATTGAATGTAAGTAAAGATATGTATTACGATCGACACATAAACCCAGCCCTAAGGTAAAGAAATTAATCAGATAAGCTTAAAATTCTCCATATGGCCAGGAATGGAACTCGGGACCCACTGAACAGAAGACGATCGAGGCTAAATTTTAATTAGCTTTGTCGGGTAAACATGAACTGTCTGCCCAAACATCTTTTACATGCCAACTTCGTGCGATATGGAGTGCAAACTGGACTTCTTTTCACCATATAATATCCGATTACATCTACAGGGTATGAACTCCCGATACTGGGATCCGAAGGCCAACACTCTACAGCTGATCCATACATGACGTATGGTGCCCAAAGTGTCCCATGCAGGTCTCACGAGCTGAGGCCGTATTGGCAACCTGCGAGTCTATGAGGATGGGGCCCTATCTCTGATGTTTTCTAATCATGATGACGGCACTAAAACCCAGCTCACGACACAATGGAATTAAACAATGAAATTTAAAATCCCCGAATCTTCCGGGAATCGGACTCGGGACCGCCTGGACCAAAGGCCAGCACGCTAACCATTTAGCCATGGAGCCGGACAGTAAGCTTTTACACAGTGGTTTAGAGGTCAGTCTCTGACCAATATTTCAAACTTTATTATTAATCATCGCACTATTATCCTACACTATGTAATAATAATAATAATAATAATAATAATAATAATAATAATAATAATAATAATAATAAAATACCTGCGTTAATCCCGAGGTGGTGCAGCTCTTTTCAGGCACACCCCCAATGAAGAGTCGATTTTGTCTGTTAATATTATCTGTATCGATAAACTGTATATAATGCGAAAAATATAATTCCTGATATTTTAAGAAGAATAATGGAGGTATTCACGATTATTACACTTTCAGAATTTTTGCAATATAAGGCCTCTGTGGATCAGTGGTGGAGTGTCGGCCTCCGGATCCCAAGATAGTGGGTTCAAACCCGGCAGAGGTACTCGAATTTTCGAAGGGCGGAAAAAATCCATTTGACACTCCATGTCGTATGATGTCGGCATGTAAAAGATCTCTGGTGACACATTTATTGTTTACCCGACAAAATTATTTCAATCTCAGCCATAGACGCCCAAGAGAGTTTCGGTTTATTCGGTCTGCTATCTACTGGGCCTAGAGTGAAACGGAACGTCGAAATTGACGAGCAGACAACCAGATGGTGTCAAATTGAAATGTCTGCACAGGGTAGGTCAGGCCATACGATTATTATTATTATTATTATTATTATTATTATTATTATTATTATTATTATTAATCTGTTTACCTCCCGGATGCAAGCTCACAGCCGCGCGCCTTTCCTATCCCATCGTCGCCATAAGACCTATCTGTGTCGGAGCGACGTAAAGCCCCTAGCAAAAAAAAATCTGTTTACCCTCCAGGGTTGGTTTTTCCCTCGTACTCAGCGCGGGTTCCCACCTCTACCGCCTCAAGGGCAGTCTCCTGGAGTTTCAGACTCTGGGTCGTGGGATACAACTGGGGAGGGTGACCAGTACCTCCCCCAGGTGGCCTCACCTGCTATGCTGAACAGGGGCCTGGTGGGGGGATGGGAAGTTTGGAACGGATAGACAAGGAAGAGGGAAGGAAGCGGCCGTGGCCTTAAATTAGGTACCATCCCGGCATGTGCCTGGAAGAGAAGTTGGAAACCACGGAAAATGACTTCTAGGATGGCTGAGGAGGGAATCAAACCCGCCCCCTCTACTCAGTCGACCTCCCGAGGCTGAGTGGACCCCGTTCCAGCCCTCGTACCACTTTTCAAATTTCGTGGCAGAGCCGGGAATCGAATCAGGTCCTCCGGGGGTGGCAGCTAATCACACAAGCTACTACACCACAGATGCGACGATATTAATATTATTGTTATTATTAATGCAAATATACTCTAATTAAAATTTCTGTTAAGTCCATCACCGGCGACTATCACTAACACGTAAATATTGCTCAGTCTTCAAGGTAAGGAGTTAACTGGTGATTGCTATTACGATTGATCATTAGACTCTACTTATTAAGAATAAAATGAAGACGGATGTCAAAATGAGGAAAAGCAATCACCCGCAGAATAGGACGACGAAGGAAACGTAACAGAAGGGAAACTTTATAAAGAACTATCAGCGAGCAGAACAAAACACATTTTAATGGTCTACTATGTCCCAAGCCCCTAAACCTGATCAGAATTACACTAATTGTTAAGTGGAAGTGTGGTCCGTCTCTTCTGTTCTCATCAACGATGGATCTAGTTTAAAAATAAATTGGAATAACTAAGAAAACTTTCAAAATAAATTACAAACATTGCGCGTATTCGCTTTTTGATTGCACATTTTGCCCTAGTAAGCTGATCGAGGAGACAAGTAGATTACCGCTAGTTGTCAGGGCTCTGTTTGCAGTAGCGGCAATTAGTACATGTGCTGGTTCAGCCGTTCTGTTAAATTCTAAAGTGATGGCAAAACCTCGTCTATAATGAGAATTCTCCAAGACTAACTGCCTGGCAAGTTTCTCAGACCTCTCATACACAGGACAAGAAATGATACATACAATATCCACTACCTATTACAGACACAATCCAACACATCTTGAGCTTCTAGAACGTGTAAAATAATATTGTCTGCGTTATAATAGTAATGTTATTGGCTTTACGTCCCAGTAACTACATTTATGGTTTTAGAGACGCCGAGGTGCCGGAATGTAGTCGCGCAGTAAATCTACAGACATGAGGCTGACGTATTTGAGCACCTTCAAATAACACCGGACTGGGCCAGGATCGAACCTACCAAGTTGGGGTCAGAAGGTCAGCGCCTCAAGCGCCTGAGCTACTCATCGCGGCTATCTGTGTTGTTGCGGTGTCTTTATAGTAACTAAAAAACAAAAAAAGTACTATGCGTTATTAAAATAATGTGAAGTAAGATAACTTCGAAATACTTCTTGAGTTTTTGGCAGTTATTTGCTTACTGTAAGTGGTAGATTATTTATTTTCTCTTTCTCCAGTCGTTGTACTGGAAAAGGAGATTGAGTCTTCTATCCTTCTTTCTTTCTTCTTATTATTCTTTCCTTATTAATCTGTTTGCCCTCCAGGTTTAGTTTCCCCGCGGAAGCAGCGAGGGATCGCACCTCTACCGCCTCAAGTGCAGTGTCCTGGAGCGTGAGTCTTTGGGTCGGGGTATACAACTGGGCAGGATGACCAGTACCTCGCCCAGGCGGCCCCACCTGGGATGCTGAACTGGGGCCTTGTGAGGGGACGGGAAGATTGAAAGTGATAGACAAGGAAGAGGGAAAGCAACCTTAAGTACCATCCGGTCATTTGTCTGGAGGAGAGCTAGGAATCCGCGCAAAACCACTTCGAGGATGGCTGAGGTGGTAATCGAACCCCCTCTATTCATTTGACCTCCCGAGGCTGAGTGGACCCCGTTCCAGCCCTCGTACCACTTTTCAAATTTCGTGGCAGAGCCGGGAATCGATCCCGGGCCTCCAGGTGTGGCAGCTAATCACGCTAACCACTACACCACAGAGGCGCACAGAGACTGAGTTGACTACAATTTTTGTCTGAACATTATTAGCCCAAGTTTGAAAACCTGAAGTTTCTTATGATAAGATTCGAATTTCGTTGTAGATTGATAATATACAGGTAATTTCGTGAAATGAAACGTTTTTTCATCAGGAGCATTTATTTAAAAATCAATCTTTAGTACAAAATTAAAACATTGTAACAATTACGTTACTTGAAGTTAAGTAGGTTTATTTGTAATTGTGAGGAACGTTTAACAATTGTCATCTACTTTTAAGCATATTTTATTCAGAATTTTCACTTTCGGGAACACGACAGTTGTCTCACGTGAATATTTCTTCCTTGGCATCATTTGGTTAGCATCTCATTGGCACTACACAGTTCACTGTATCCATTTAGCGCCATTCTTCCGACGCACATCCTAGGAAAACCTGATGGAACAGACACAACCTTGTCAGTCGTCATCGACGTCAGTGGTCTTCCGTTTCTTGGATTTTGTGTCCTTGATGGATTTAGACTGGGACGTAGAGGGCTGTCATTTTCAACACTCACATTTTTCTATTTCTTCAGTCGTGGCTAAATGATGTGCCACGTTACGAACCATCGAAACTGTGAGACCAAACTCCAGTTCCTGCATTTCAGTTAAGAACGTGTACAATTTTACTTCCATTTCTGATGTAAGGTCTAATTTAGGTAGATTATCGCTGTTCTCTTGTCCTTTCACACGGAAATCTTTCAGTCGGGCGTAGAGATAACCATTATATAACACTTAGTGCCGAAGAAACGGACAGTGGAATCGTCTACCTTCCTCCTCCAAGGGTTCTGATATCCTTCGCGGAGATGGCATTGCCATTTGTATGCTTTCCACCACTTTCGCCGCCAAATAACAAACTCGTATAATCAGTCTGTTTGTAACTCGTGCTAAAGTTGGCGGTGGTTAATCCTTGATATAACTGTCATCAGTCACGAAGTAAGCGTTTGATTGTGACACAAAGTTGTGTAAAAAAATAAATGCAAGTATTTGTAAAATATTATTATAATGGATATTATAATTTATGGTGAAAAAAGTAATCATGTCTGAGTTGCAGAAAAATGGCTAAGACATAGCTTAGAACTTGAAGAGAACAGTAAATAAAACAAAACTGTGGCACACCCAGCAAAATTATTCTTGAAAGACTTTAAGCAGGTGAGAATTATAACAAAGAAACGACCCATGGGTTCGTCAGTTATATGCGCATTAGTGGTATACCGTACAAGACTTTTAAATTCTGCATTTCCACCAAAAACATATGTTGTTAAATCGCCGTCAGCAAGAAAAACTTCGAATTGCTGCGAGTTATTTCACTTGTGAATCTGTATGCGGAATAGCATTATTAATTATTGATACGCAGAGGGAACAAGGAATGATTTAAGGTATCCACATCACAAACACACCCGCTAATCGGACATTCACTCGCCCAACCTCGCCTTAAATATAGGAAAAGCTTCCTTCGATATTAAGACTGATACCGCTAGAATGAGAATGTGGGAAGGAAATAACTATCCATCTCCCCAAATGGATGACTTCGAAAGAAAGCCTCCCTTATGGCCACAAGAAAAACTGGGCTACAAGGAAGGCCCTCAACAGACTACGCACTGGAGCCAGCAGAATCACGGTGAATCTGCAGAAATGGGGGCTTTCGAGTGACTATCGCATCTATGATTGGAAGGAGCTACATATGACTCAATATCTTCACCATAGGCCCTTGTGCCCAACAACATGCACATTGGAAGATTTAATATTTGCCAATTCTGTGATATTGGCGTCGCCCCTTACTGGACACGGAACGTTTAATTAGGATATGGGCTGCCTGGCGATCAGACGTTTGCGAATAAATGAATCGACTGGTGTCTAGGTGTAAATTTATAATGTTAGGTTTAGAATAGTTTTAATAGTGTAATTTTATTACTAATTAACTGTATTTTATCGTCATTTATGTATTCTAATTCTTACTGCTCATAATCCTACAGATATTGTGGAAATACGTAATTCCATGAAAATGTGAAGAAAAATTTTTTTTAGCACATTGTTCAAGTTGATGGTAGATGTACAATACCTCTGCTGAGAATGCTGTGTGAAGTTTCATCTGACAACGACGTAAGAGTTTGATTGTGACGCAAAATCCTAGTAAACAATATTCAGCGACGGAATTTTGTGAACACACAGAAGAAATGTAATGAAAATGGAAAATAATCAATGTTTAAGAATCATAATTGTATTTATGGAAGTGAAAACTGGATCATTGGCTGGGACGAAATAAATGTTAGAGAAGGTTTCTAAAAGTTTTATGGGTGGATAAGTAAGAAATGGAGCAACAGAAAGAGCTGCTCAGGTTTGTGTAGAAACTTCGCACTCCCACATCTTCTCCGCTACGCGGAAAAGCATAGGATTATAGTTATGTTTTCGGGATTAGAAGGCGAGAGAGCGAAGACAAAGTCTTTGGGGGTCCCCCACTTAGTAGACTTTTACGACATGCAGGGGTACAGAAAAGCATCATTTAACTCCACTTTCAGGGAGATAAATTGAAAGGAAAATGATTGTAACCACAAAAGAATGGCATGGCTCATGCATTGAGAGGAATGAAAGACATTCTAAACCTTGTAAATATAACATTGTCATTATTACCACTAAGAATCACATTAGAACTTCATTTTTTCTCTTCGTGCGGAGTTTTCTCTGTGTCCAATACTCCTTCACGCGTTCGCTGGCCTGCTTCCGTTGTTCCGGTCTTCCTAGTTCTTCCTGCGGATTGAACACCTTCCAAATTCTTCACTGTGTTCCTAAACGCATTCCTTTCTAACAGCTGCACTTCCGAGATGCTTATCCTTTCAATATCCTTCTTCGTTTCCTTAATCCATGCTGTAGTGGTCTTTTCCTCCAGAAGTAATTAAATATCTGTTTGGTAAGTCAGTTTGCATTCATTCTGTACAAATGTCCCAGAAACGACTTTTCTTCATGGTCTCTGAAATTCTTTCTACGTTTTTGTTGCTCCGAAGTTTCCATCCGCTTTTAGTTTGGACAGCCCCAATAATTTTTCTGAGGATTCTTCTTTCCAGGACCTCTAGCATCTCCAGCTCGTAGTTCATGGACAGGCGTTCTCTGGCATACAGACATTCTGTTTTGACCACGGTGTTGTAATGTTTTAATTTGTTTTAATTTGAATTCCGGGATAAACACTTCTTATTGTAGATGTATTTTGTCAAGCCGTATGCTCTCTCCATTTCTGAGATCCGATCTTCCACTGCAGCTTTTTCTAGTCCATTGTCCTGTATGGTCTCACCAAGGTACTTGAACTTCTTGACCCTTTCTATCCGTTCTTACTCTGTTTCCAAAAATTTTGGTCCATCTTTGATCTTCGTCATTGATTTGGTCTTTTCTGCTGAGATCCTCAGTCCTGTTTGGCTGGCGATTCTTTCGAAAAGGTTAATTATTATTTTTATTATTTATTAGTATTATCATTATTACTAGCAGGTACCCACGGCTTCATCCAAGTTTATTAATTCTACCGCATTAGATATTTATAAACTGTTTATTTAAAAGAAAAAGTTTGATCGTTTTCTATTATTTTAATATTTCACCCCCTTTCCACCACCTGCCCGTTTGGGTGTCTTCTTGCCTTTCCCAAAACAGTAAGTCATATGTGTATCATGTTCGGTTGAGAGCTATTCTGGAACATACACACATACATCCGTAATTTCGGGCATCATGGATATTCCTATTCACCCCTTCTAACCCCCAAACCGACTGGGAACGATCTTTGACTTAAGCGGCATCGAGAGCGTCACAGTTCATCTCAGCTACACCAAATACTATGAATTCGCCAGTAATATCGGGCATTTTATGATTTTTGCATTTCATCAAGTTTGGTTGAGAGCTATGCTGGAACATACAGTTACGCATAATCTCTGTCATTTTAGACATTTTATTTTTTTACCCCTTGTGCCATTATATTAGAAGAAGAAGAAGAAGAATATCAAGAAACACATGATAATCTTCACATACATTTGGTTAGGCAACCTGCTGATCAGACCTGTCGTGCTGTTTGCTCGTCTTCCCCTATTTTCTTTTCTTTTATCACCCCTTCTCCCCCTACGCTGAATAATAATAAGAAGAATAATATCAAGAAACACATGATAATCTTCACATACATTTGGTTAGGCAACCTTCTGATCAGACCTGCCTTGCTGTTTGCTTGCCTTCCCCTATTTTCTTTACTTTTATCACCCCTTCCCCCCCTACGCTGAATTACCGATCGTATTTCGCTCGAACCACTTCTTAAACCTTCTCAGGGGTAATAAGAACAACTTGTGAAAATTTCGGCGAAATCAGTCCAGTAGTTTTTGAGTCTATAAAGGGCACACAAAGAAACATTCATTTTTTTATTTACAGAGGTTATTATTAATATCGAACCTTATGGGGTAGACCCTGGGCTCGTTTTCCGGCCAGTTCAAGGATTTTCATTCTGGATGGAGTGATAGAACAGGGTCACTTCATACGAGATTTCCTCAAGCTCTTCAGTAGAGAAAGAAAGCGCACAGTGAGTAGATGACGCTAGTGACCTAGTGTACATAGACGGACACTGGTTGCCATGGTTACAATGATGTCGGGAAATTGGTTACGATAATTATTCCAGATACTAGCAACGGTACCTGTGCTTCGCTACGGTATTCTACTATGTACACCGATATCGAAGTAAATTCCTGTACATGCAGTGAATAAGATTTTTTTAAATTGCAAGTATAGATAAGGAATCTGTTCCACGTACAACACCTTTTGGGCTATGTCTGCTGGTATTAGCCTGCAAAATGGACCGTTCATGATGGCTCCTTTATTAATCCCAAAGTCCATTCCGGGAATATGAAATTGTATGGACCTTAAAACATACGCTAAATACGATGTTTGCTTGAAATATGTTCAGATGTTTTCAAGTTATAAGGGAAACGCTTTACACGCACCTGTTTTTGAGTTAAGTCGAGTGGGACTTGTACGGGAAAACGGTCCGTTAATGATATCCCCCTTTTTGATACTCGTATCGAAATGATGCACATGTGAAAAAACAGTTTAGAAATTGATTTCCATTAAGGCAGGTAGATTTCCATTAAGTTTGGTTTGCCTATTTTGTGGGAGTGCAAAAACACGGTTTCGATTTCGTATAAACTCTCAGTCAGTTCAGAGATTTAGAAGCACCATTGGCCCTAAAACCTACCAAGGAGAGGTGGATTCTAAATATGAAGTTTGATATAAATATATCAAGTAGTTGTCAATTTATAGACAAACATAAAAAATGCGAACAAACAAACAAACAAATAGGCACCAAAGCTAAAAAGTATGCAGATGGCCATTATTACACTTGAAACGTATAACTTAACTGTACGGACATTTCGCCAAAATAGTCAATGTACAGACACACGGTCGTTACGATTTTATTTATGTAGATAGATCTCCAGTTTAATAACCCACCCATGTTAAAAGCAGTCACCAAGGTTTCTACGGACAATTCTGAAAAGTTGTGTGGCAGGTAAGAAGTCTAGAGGACATCCACGGCTCGCGTAACTGTCAAATCGTGGAAGATACATCCTACTGCAGCTGAAGGGATTAGCTAGCGAACGGGAAATATGGAGAGCTGCTAGAAAGCAATTTCCGGACAGAACACCGCAGAGAGGAGGAAGTTGGTGTTTGGCTCGGTACTGGCATGATGTGCGTTCTGAGCCTGAGCTAAGTTGCACGGCACTCCTAGTTGATGGCCAACAAAAAAATAATTTCTAATAACAGAAATTGGTCAAATAAGGAAGGTAAAGGAATTCAGATATTTGGGTGAATCAATTCAAAAAAGTGTTGTGGAAAAATCCGCTGTAGAAGAAAGGATACACAAGATGGAAAGAGCATACGTTATAACTAGGAATATCTACAACAAAAAGTGTTTATCTAAAAACCTCAAAATACAACACAGTAGCCAAACTGGAATGCCTGTACGCGAGTGAATGCCTAGTACTGAATTACAAGCTGAATAAATTAGAAGTACTGACGGAAAAATCAAACGGTAAATACTCGGTCCGCTAAGAACTCAGAACTCTGGAAATCATGAAGTAATGATGAAATATACCGGGACATAGAAAACAAAACAGATACAATGCAGAAGAGGCGATTGATATTTTTTGGACATTTATAAAGAATGGATGACAACAGGTTAACCAAACAGATCTTCAAATAACTTTGGAACGAGAAGTCAACAACAACCTGGATTCATAAAGTCAATAAAGATTCGGAAAGAAACGACATAAGGGCAGAAGAAGCAACGGAGAAAGGAAATGTTAAAGTTGGAAGGATTCCAAGGTCGAGAGGGAAAGAAAAAAGGCTCAAAATGGTGCAAGGAGAAGAAAAGGAGGCATAGTGAGTAGATGAAGGAGTACTGGAGGAAGAAGGAACAACAAAGGATGAAGCACTCAAATTGTCTCGTGGTCCCTAGAAGACCCTAACGGAGAAGTAAAATAATAATAATAATAATAATAATAATAATAATAATAATAATAATAATAATAATAATAATAATAATATTAATATTTCCCTTACGTCCCATGTTGCGGTACATTGGTATAATTAAATCATCAACGAAAGGAAAAAGATACTTATACTTAATGTCAGCAAAAAGGGAGTCCACAAAACGCTGCATTATTTGGGAGCCTAGATTAAGGCCAAAAGGAACTTTTTTAAATTGATAGAGCCCATTAGGAGTAATGAACGCCGTATACCGAGAACTGAGGTCATCTAAGGGAAGCTGATTGTAGGCAGAATTGAAGTCGAAAATTGAGAAAAATTTGGAACCGGAAAAATGTTGGAATGCCGAATTTAATTTAGGCATCGGATAGGCGTCATAGACGATTTTCTCATTGAGCTTCCTGTAATCAACAATAAACCTCGCAGAACCATCAGGCTTATCCACCACAAAGGCGGGTGAGGCATAATCGGAAGATGATGGAATAATAGTATTGTCTTTAAGCATTATCTGAATCAACTGATTTAAAACGTTCATCCGAGGAGGGCTACGGAAATAAGGAGAAGAGCGGACAGGAGTAGAATCCACTAGATCAATATGTGCAAAAAAATTCTTAACCGTACCCAAATTAGGGGTAATAACGTCAGAAAACTCAGTGAGCAAAGCTTGAACCTGGTCGGAATGAATAGAGTTAATAGCAGGAAGTAGGGAATGTGAACGAAAAGGAAAATCAGAGATGTTAATCAACGGAACAAACTTGCCGAAAAGGAAAAAAAAAACTTTAGACTGGGCGGAATCGAGAAGAAGACCAGTATGCGAAAAAAAATCATATCCTAAGATAACCGGGAATGACAAGTCCTCAACAATCTGAAAAGTGAAAAGCCAAGAAAGGTGCTGTAGTTTAATATGTAACAAGATACTACCCAAAATTTGCAAGGGTTGATTAGAAACTGAAAGACATCGAAGGGGAGATGGAAGATATTTCAAATGAGGATTATTGTGAAGTAAATCTTGATAAAATCGGGAACTAATAAGTGACACTGCCGCCCCAGAATCGAGGAGCGCAACAGAAGGAAGGTTATTAACAGTAAGCAAAACATGACAACTCGGGGGTAAAAGAGAAATAGAATTATAAATGGATTGGGAAGATGCGGATACGGAGGTAAGCTGCGAGGAATGAGGCAGATTTTCCCCATGTGAACGCCTACTGCCTAAGGACGCGGGTGAAGGGCGTTTCCCGAAGGCAAATTAGTACATTGACGGGCAATATGGCCCGGTAATTTACAGTGATAGCAGGTTATGGGAGGACGAACACTAAGGGGGGGTACTGCAGACAAAAAAGAACGTAAGGGAGGAGCAGTAATAGGTGGAGGAGAGACGGAAGCATAGTAGGAACGATCCCCTAAAGAATGTATGGTATGTTGTTGAGCAAGATTGTAGAGTTGAAAGAGGGAAACAGGGGGGCAAGAACATTAAAAAGCATGCGGAATGATGGGGCGGCATAAAACTGAATAATAGATATCAGTTCGAAAGTATTATATGAAATATTTAAAACATCACTATAAGTGATAATAGAGTCCAAATAGTCGTGCGCAGGTTCGTTGGGTAGCTGGTGGCGTCTGATGAACTCGGTACTTAGTTTGTGACGGACTTCTAGGGGTAAGAAATAATTGTGTATCGCATGTCTCAATTCATACCAATTTGTAAAATTTGACATATTATCCAACCAAAAGGTGGAAAAAAAACCCCGTAGTTTTGGTGGACAGGAGGCCAATTAATTGGGAAAAAGAGGCAACTTTTATGTTTAAGAACTTGCGAACCGAAAACAGCCAAATGGTAAGATTTCGGGGATCTGTCGCTAATAGTTGGAGAACTTGTAATAACGACTGCTTAATGATTTGTACATTAAGTGCACTATCAACAGAGGGGATAGTAGGTACTGGGGGTTGAGAATAAGGAGGAGGGGGTGGGGCCATGTGGTGTAGTAAAACGGAAGGTTTAGTATCATCAGATTGAAAATCAGGTGTGTGGTTGGATGAAGACGGATATAGGGAGGGAGAAGACGAAGCAGAAGAAAAGGAAATTAAATTCGGTACAGGAGGGTTGGGCAATGATAAATTTGGTGGTAGCGGAGAAGATAATAATGAAGAGTCTTCCCCTAAAGGGAAGTTATCGGAAAAGCAAGCCATGAATAAAAGCACACAAGAGAATAAGGGCAGTCAAAATAGGAAGTAATCTGCTACCATGTGTTGCGGTACATTGGTATAATTAAATATGAGTATGTATTTCCAAGTACTTGCAGCAGTCGCTTGGCAAATGTCAACGAAAGTTCGATATGAAGGAAGCGAAAGACTCCCAGTAATATGTGCTGGTATGCCGCACAGAGAACTTAGCAAAGCAGAGCGCAGGGAAACGTGTAGTATGGGGTAATGGCACTATTCAAATGTCATGCTTCAAATAACCACAATCAGTGCAGATAACATCCCAAGCCATGTGCCGATTACAATTATGGGCCTTTTCCCAAGGGGAATTTCCGCGGTAGGTACATACTAAGCAAAACGAAAGAGAACACAGAAATGAGAACTCCCAAAAGCACAGGTTTAGAAAAGATGAACATATATATTGAAACAACTTCAAAAGAGATAACAAATGTTTTCACAACAGAGAGTAAAATTGGACCATTTGATACACCATAGAAAAAGGGAATCATACAAGTTATTGACAGGTCTTATTTTGGTTCATACAGGCACTAAAAAGGGTAACCACACAAATTACAATAAATCTTTGGTATACTCAGGTACGAGATAAGGGCTATAGGAATAAATTAATGTTCTCATTACATTCAAGTTCCAATATGACAACGTTCACATGAATGCCGCGCAAAAACAGCAAGAAATTTTGAAAAGGAACAAGTAAAAATTATACAAGTTAAAGGGAACTTTCCAGTACCTAAAATGGTACGCAATAAAACGACATCATATCCCCCCAAAAATCTAACACACACTTGTTTAAGACAGGAAGATACTAGAACATTCGAAATGTAAACAGCAGACGCAGTGCGAAATTGGCAGACCACAATGTTACCAAATTTCATTAGCAATTTATGAAAAAATACGAATGGGAGACGAAAAGGAGAATGGAAAGAGGAGCAGGAAAAGAAAACCAAGAAACAAACAGCAGGGAAAGGGAAATGATCAGGCTGTCAAGTCCCACTTCAAAGCGAGGGAAGGCAAAGTTCATGCACAACACTTTAGAAGTTGAAGGTCACCATAATATCGCTAGTCCAGTACACTTCTTCCTTGACATTTCCACCACAAGTCTAAAGCCAATAGTTTGGCACAGCGTAATTTCGTAGAGTCCTGAAGGGACTAGAGTTCGAAATCCAAGCATTAGCCAAGCCCATATGGAGAAAGAGAGGGCAAAATTGAATGGATGACAATAATAATAATAAAAGTCTGCTCACCCAGTACGTAAAGAAGAATGAAGTGAAATTGAAATGCACACGGTCCAGCCGTGTACACTGCTCAAGCTCCCACTGCCGATTACAACATATCAATCACACCTGATCGCCGGACAAGAGAAAGCGGCGAGTATATATATGGAAGCGAAGCGAGCTCGAGAATACACTGGAACCGGGTGACGTCACGGTGATTGCGCGTGGAGGGGCAACAGTCCAAGCAGTGGTGAGACAGACTTGTAAGCTGAAAGTTCGTGAACCAGCGCAATATAATGTGCACTAAATCGGAGCGGAGAAGTATGCATAAGGTAAGCGAAGTTGAGCTCGTAACACCCACTAACAATTTTTACGGTTTTCGGAGACGCCGAAGTGCCAGAATTTTGTCCCTCAGGTGTTCTTTCACGTGCCAGTAAATCTACCGATACGAGGCTGACGTAATTGAGCACGTTAAAATACCAAAGAACTGAGCCAGGATCGAACCTCCAAAGTTGAGGCCAGAAGGCCAGCGCCTCAGCCGTCTGAGCCACTCAATCCGGCGAAAATATTTCTACCTAACCCATTAATCACTTTAAAAATGTCACTGCATATGTACATTGAAGAGTACGGTGAGAAGTTCGATACGAAGTACTTCTCAACACTTCCACCAAACCTGTTGGTCCACAGTACTGCACAGAGCGCAATGTCCTCATATGACGAGGGGCTGTGCCTTGGGCTGCAATGTGACGAACAGCTCTCTGTAATATATCATGTATGTTGGCTGTGTTTGTACGAGTACGATATATCACGGCGATATTTAAACGGTACTTCAGTGTCGTGCAAATAAAAGAGCTCGCCGCTCTTTCTATAACTTTATTTGCCAGCACATTTATTCAAATGAACACTTCATATTTAACAGAGTTTCAGCTCTGATTATTACCAAATATACGACATTCATTTTCATGTCAATAGCAATGTGAAAAAGTCCTCATAAAACTGAACTTACATTATTTGTTTTGTTACTGAATGTTTTATGATTGAATTTCGTAATATTCTACGGGACAATACGCAGTTACCAATAATAACGCATTTTTAGAGGAGGCTGCAAAAAATGCCTGCATCTCTATGTGTCTGATATTTTTCCCGGATGGTCAGTGTAATGCCGTTCAATTATGAGGGCTCTGGGTTCGATTCCAGGACGGAGATTGTCTGGCTAATTCCTCTGGCTCCGAAATTGGGTACTCGTGTTTGTCTTAACACGCATTTTCATTTACACACTCCACATCTCACTACCGAGCACCACAGAAACACACAGTACTGAATACATCCCTCGACATAGGTTGGCGTCAGGAAGGGCATCTGTCTGTAAAACGGGGCTTAATTCACCCGCAGTAACAACCCCAATTAACTGCGATGAATTCAGGAAGAATAAAAGAAGAAGAAGATCTCTGTCTCCATGTCATATTATTATTATTATTATTATTATTATTATTATTATTATTATTATTATTATTATTTATTTAATCCGTTTACGGTACAGGGATCGTTTCTTCCCCTCGGACTCAGCGAGGGATTACAGTGCAGTGCAGGGCAGTGTTCTGGTGCTTGAAACGTTGGTCGGGGATAAAAATGGGGAGGAGAACCAGTACCTCACCCAGGCAGTCTCACCTGCTATGCTTAACAGGGACCTTGTGAGTGGATGGATAAATTGGAAGGAATATACTAGGAAGAGAGAAGGAAGTGGCCGTGGCCTTTAGATATTATCCCGACATTTGCCTGGAGAAGAAGTGAGAAATCACGGGAAAACATTTTCGAGGATGCCTGAGATGGATTCTAACACCCCTCTGCTAAGTTGACCTTCTGAGGGTGAGTGGACCCCTTTCCAGTCCTCGTACCATACTTCAAATTGCATGGCAGAGCCTCCGCGAGTGGTAGCTAATCACACCAACAACTATACAACAGAGGCGAAAGTCAGCTAATTATACACTTCATTATTATTATTATTATTATTATTATTATTATTATTATTATTATTATTATTATTATTATTATTATTATTATTATTGTCCGACCCCTTCGCTGAATGCTCAGCGTTGAGGCCTTCGATTTAGAGGGCTACAGGTTGATTCCTGGGTGGGTCCGGGATTTATCGCGTCTTAATTGTTCTTCTGGCTAGTGGAGTGGTGTTTATGCTTATCCCAACATTTTCCTCTTCATATGCAGTCAACACACCACACTACCAACCACAAAAAAGGAAAAAACACGCAATTCCTGTAGCTCCTTTAAACAATGCTGCCGGTTCCCGTACGCCGAGTATTGTACTTCACTGAGTGCGAGATTTTTGCTGATCTCAGCTTGCCTATGGGAATCAACATCTATATCATCTGATGGCCAGGCAGGCATCAATTTTTGGTAATGAGACAAAGTCTCTCACAGTGCATTGGCACTGCGGTTGAGCAAAGTAGCCTACGCATTGTCCTCTACGGTATGACACTAGCCATGCGTCTTGGTAGGTGAGCTATTTACCAACTGATGAGGCGAAACGATGGCAACCAGGAATGTGTTAGCTGGAAAATTTATGATATCCAATGGCGGACCAACTGTATTGGTATTTGCACGGCTTGGAAACACCAAGGTGTGTGCTTACGGGAACCAGGCCTGAATAGCCAATGCTGCCGGCTGTCGTACGCCGAATATTGTGCTGTACCGCGTGTGAGTTTTTTGCTGACGTCTTTGCTGGAATATGATACATTGTCCTATCGCAAGTATGTTATGTCCGAACGTTAAGAATAAAGTTGTCCATAGTGAAGAGTGAGACAGCAAGTGCGCGTTCAGTGTCTTCTCTCTCACACTCGCCTTGTTCTCTCTGCCATACCAGCTGTCGAAACTACTCCTTATATCACTTGGCGTCCAGGGTCTTACTTCAACTTGTCGTGCTACACCGATCATAACACGTCGTTAGCAGCACACCGCTCGTGAATGATGTTAACGCTGCTATGGTCTGCAGTCGACTGAACGATGTGGCAAGCTTTTCTCTACTGCTCCATAACTGTTCAGGCGAATATTGCCTTTTTTGCTCGTCCATCCTAAACCAGAACATTGGAGCTATAATTCCTTCAGTTCAAACTGTTAAATGTTCCAAGCGGGGCGGTAGGAATGTTTGTAGGAATCATAATAGAACAGAGTATAAAATTCCCCTCTCGCGCAACGCGTAGTACAATATTTATTTGGAACGAGTTTTGTCTGCTCTTGTAGTACAGGCCGTGTAGGACGGTTAACATACTACTAAACGGTCCACTACGAGGACTGAAACTATTCCGGTTAGCGGCAAATTTTGGCTCCGATTTCCGTGTTTGCGCTTAATTCAGTGATACTTGCATTATATTTTGTGCCGAATGAGATCATTTTCGGTTAAAGGACAGTTTTACTCTTTTGGATGTTTCTAGAGCCATCAGTAGGCTATAATGTGCCATAATTTCAGTTGTTCGCAAGCCTCATCCAATAAAGTTCGTCTAAGCTTATGGGGATGGTAAACTAGTCTTACTTTTCGTACGTTTTGATCGATGTTAGGGGGAATGTGATATATGTTAAACAAAAATTAAGTTCCCAGAAGAAAAACAGAATTTATTTTAATCGATTGCGAATATTAAAGTATTTAAGTAGACAGTACAGAGTAAAAAAGTAAGTAATATAGTAAGTGAGATTGAATCAAGGTGCAGTAAAGCTAATGCAGTGAGCTTACATTTGCGATCAGCAGTGTTCTGTAAGAAGGAAGTCAGTTCCCAGGCGAAACTATCTTCACATCGGTCTGTTTTCAGACCAAATTTGATTTACGGGAGCGAAAGCTGGGTGGACTCAGGATATCTTATTCGTAAGTTAGAAGTAACAGACATGAAAGTAGCCAGAATGATTATTAGTACAAACAGGTGGGAAAAATGGCAGGAGGGAACTACGAAAGAGGAGATAAAGGGTAAGTTAGGAATGAACTCGATGGATGAAGCTCTATGCTTAAACAGACTTCGGTAAGGCGGGGGGGTCTCGTGAGAAAAATGGAGGAGGATAGGTTGACTAGGAGAATAATGGACTCTGTTATGGAGGGTAACAGAAGTAGAGGGAGACCAAGACGACGATGGTTAGACTCAACTTCTAACGATTTAAGAGGTATAGAACTAAAAGAGGCCACAACACTAGTTGCAAATAGGGGATTGTGGCGACATTTAGTAAATTCACAGAGGATTGCAGACCGAACGCTGAAAGGCATAACGGCCTATAATGATTATGCATGTATGTTATGTAGACAGTAATTAAAGTAATATGTTCTAGAATAAATTCGGACCAAGTGCGGTTTGTAAATGTAGGCCTATAGGTGTCTTTATTCGATCCTTAGCTCCGTCTTTGGATCAATGGGAGAGTGTCAGCTTCCGGATACCAAGATCGTGAGTTCAAACCCAGCAGAGGCATTAAGATTTTTTAAGGGTGGAAAAGTAGTCCTTTCGACACATAGAAGTCATACGCTGTTGGGGAATGCAAGGTATCTTGGGTGACTCATTTGATATTTACCCGACAAAATTAATTACAATTCTGTCATACAGTAGATATTCGAACAGAAATCCGGCTTATTCTGCCGACTGGTCGAATAAAACGGAACGCCCAACTGGCAACAAATTAAAATACCTTCACATGTTAGCTGAGGGAAGATGATGACGGTTATTATTATTATTATTATTATTATTATTATTATTATTATTATTATTATTATTATTATTATTATTATTACTACTACTACTACTATTATATAATTCGCTGGGGCAACAAAGGACCACGTTAAGTCTTGTTGCATTTGACACTGAACTTGGCCTTCTTTAGAGCCCAAATTTCCCTCATTCTTTGTGAGTGGGCCTGCTTACGCTCCTCTGTCCAAGGGGCACCGTGTCTTCTCTTCGGTTGCTCGTCACGGTTTAGCCCATTCGTCAATATTTTCTTGCAGAAGTGATCTCTGTTAAGGGCGTCTTCAGCTGAGATATGTAGCATTTGCAGGTCTTCTTTGGCATTACTAAACCAGGGAATTGTGTTTTTGGGTTTTGAATAAAAAAGTGAAAGATCTCTTTAGTTAATTTTCTTCCGTCCATTCTTTTCAGATGACCGTAAAATCGTGCCCGTCTCATTCGGATTGTATCGATAATTTTCTCTATTTTGCTGTAGACTTCCTCATTGGATCTCTTTTGATTGATTCCATTTCTGTACTTTGATCCCAAGATTCCTCTCACAATTTTGCGCTCCTTTTTCTCCAGTTCTTCAAGGAGTCGTTTGTTGGCATATTATTATTATTCGAGAGCGTCGGGCCTGCCTCTCACAACTGGGTTCCGTGGTTCAAATCCTGGTCACTCCATGTGAGATTTGTGCTCGACAAAGCGGAGGCGGGACAGGTTTTTCTCCCGGTACTCCGGTTTTCCCTGTCATCTTTCATTCCAACAAAACACTCCATTATAATTTAATTTCATCTTTCAGTGATTAATCACTGCCCCAGTGGAGTGTGACAGGCTTCGGCATGCGTCACAATTCCTATCCTCGCCACTAGATGTGGCTTCATTCATTCCATCCCTGACCCGGTCGAATGAGTAGAAACATTATTATTATTATTATTATTATTATTATTATTATTATTATTATTATTATTATTATTATTATTATTATTATTATTATTGCTGAATATTTAATTTCCACGATCGCATTGTAGTCGAAACCGACTTTTAACATATTAAGTCATGTTCAGTTAATATAGCCTACAGTGAATTTCTCTCACTGTTCGACCGGCTGGCACGCGGGACCTGCCTGCTTGCCGGTGGTTGACATATCGCTCGCCGTTCCACGACATAGCAATAAGCATGGAAATCTCCTCACCTTCTCACTTGTGTTCCGGGCTTAGAACGTTTAACAAGTGTCGATCTGTCTTACAACTGTTCTCGAGTTATGGAGTTTTCGTTCGGTGTATAATTCCCATAATTCCTGTACATGTTTTCACAGAACAAGAAAGGGTATTTATGTACCATGTACAGCGTTATGCCCATCTGTGACAGAATTATTTAGCTTATGTTCATTTTTTTCTCCCAAAATCTCTTCATTCTTCTTCTTATTCTTGCTGCGTTAGAGCCTACTAGAAACCACGTTACAATTTCAATTCTTCATCCTTTGTTGTTGTTCCTTCCTTTCTTTCCAACATTCCTTTATTGTATCACTATGTACCTTTCTTCAGACCACTTTTTGCCGGTTTTTTTGCCCCCTCCCTTGGAATCCTTCCATCCTTAAAACTTTCTTCCTGAAAATTTCTCTTTCCATTACTTTTTATCTGATGTTCCTTTCCAAGTCTGTTTTTGATCTCTTGAATCCAGGTGGTTGTTGATTTTTTCTTACAAAGATACGTAAGGAGCTTTTTGCTTAGTCTACTGTCGTCCATTCTGTAAACATGTCCAAAAATAGCAGTCTCCTCTTCCGTACTGTTATAGATATGTTTTCTATATTCTGATAAATTTCGTTATTACTTCTTAATTTCAAAAATTCTGTAGTTTTTTAGAGGACCTAATATTTTTGAAATAATTCTTCTTTCTAGTACTTCGAATCTTTCAAGTTTATAATTGAGTGCTAAGCATTCACTGACGTATAAGTATTCTGGTTTCACAACTGTGTTGTAGTGATTTATTTTAAGATCAATATTATTATTCCTATGGTACACATTTACATGTTATAGAAAACAAAGAAAAAACGAAAAGAATGTTGATCACAATGTAAAATCTAAGTTCAAAATGAATTCTACTGGTGCAGACGTCACGGTGGTAAAATCCTTGATGTCTCCTCCATATGCTCTTATGGGACAATCTTGAATGACGTACTTCACTGTTTGTCAGTCAGCTCCAGAGTCGCACTTCAGAGAAGGCAACGTGTTCCACTTGGACAGAGAGTCCGCGCAAACTCCATAGTTAGTTCTAATCCGGTTTAGTTTAGACTATATCGCGCTAGGTTCAGTAGGTCAAATGCAGGAACTTTGGAGGTGACTGATGGCATGTTTTGAAACTACTGAGGAGCTATATCAATGTTCCCATTGGTTAGTCTCGCAGATGTCTTCCTAGGGGGTTGACTTGAACGTAGTCTAGTTAGACAAGAATCCTGTCAGCATGAACATGGATCCTTGTACTCTTTGACCGGACGCCTGCGGAGAGAGTAGCGGCAAATGGGTATTAGAAGTAGAGAGGCGAGAAAATGTACAGAAAATAAAACATACCCGGGTTTGTGATATATAGCGGTGTTGTACATGCATGAAGAAAAGGTATAAAATGGTAAATTGTTTATGTCCTCAGAGCGAATTTCGACAGCGACGTAAAGTTTGACAGTTTACCAACTTAACTGCGGCAATAATTTTTTTGACTTTGATTCAATACTATACAATAGAGCCTCCGTGGCTCAGGCGGCAGCACGCCGGCCTCTCACCTCTGGGTTCCGTGTTTCAAATCCCGGTCACTCCATGTGAGATTTGTGCTGGACAAAGCGGAGGCGGGACAGGTTTTTCTCCGGGTACTTAAATTTTTCCTGTCACCTTTCATTCCAGCAACACTCTCCAATATAATTTCATTTTATCTGTTAGTCATTAATCATTGCCCCAGAGAAGTGCGACAGGCCTGGCAGCCGGCACAATTCCTATCCCCACCGCTAGATGGGGGCTTCATTCATTCCATTTCCGTCCCGGTCACTGACTGGAAACCGGCTGTGGATTTTCATTCAATACTATACAGTAAAATTTTCGCCCAAGGAAAAATATTACATATGGATTACAATTAAATAGAAGTACGACGAGGTTATACAATTAAAATAATTATTTGACTACACACTAAGAAACTAACAGACACTGACGAGGCAGCCAGACTGAAGAGTGTCCATGACCTTGGCAAAGAAATATATCCTTGCTACTCTACCTCGCAGCACATGTAAAGTCTCCACTATTTGCTGTGGCGCTATAAAATCGGTTAGCCGCGACGAACGGCACTTTTTGGGTGTTATCGGTAACATTTTTTAATAATTTAAGAAAATAAATGAAAGAATGAGCTTATAAGACAATATGGATTGTACAAATTGCTTTTTTTAAATAAGTCCTCTATTTCCTTTCTTCAGCCGGGTTATTTATTTATTTAGCTTATGGCTAGTACATAACTCTACATACAAATATTCAAAAATATAACAAACAATATAACACCTTAAACAATCAACTAATCTCTAAAACAATTTAAAAACTTAAATCTAAGCTGTCCAACCATTGTACAACCCCGTCAGAAGCACACACAGACTCCTTCAGCTGACCGGAGTATGACCTCCTAGGACATTCGGTGACAATATGACGGATGGTCTGTTTCTTCTCACCACAGTCGCACATTAGCCGGGTAAAATGGAATAAAAGAATTTCCCCCAAAAAGGGGTCGGGGGCGGGCTGCCACCCCTGATCGCCGCTACTGTAGCGCAGACGAGGTGTAAAGATGTAACTCAGGACTGGAAGTCGTTGAGTAGAGGTGCATTGAATGGTACTGGAGATCAGTCGCATTGTTTTATTTCAACATGAATATAGCTGATGTGAGGGAAGCCGTTAGACGATTCATATTACAATTTCCACCAGGTGTACGCTCTCCACACAGAAATACTGTGCAGAAACTCGTAAACAAACTGAAGGGAACGGGTTATTTACTCGATAAGAAGCGAAGGGTAAGAAATGTGTTTAATGAGGAGAAAGTAAACGAAATCGCTGAAAAATTAGAAGATACGCCTACAAAATTCCTACAACGACTTGGATAAGGAACAGGGGTTTCGAAGAGCTCAACATGTCGAGCTACCATACATACCAGGATAGAAATAGCCTCAATTACGGAACACGAACTAATGCGTGTGAATGGGAGTTTCCTAACGCGATCTCAAAAGTGTGTGGATGTAGGAAGAAAACATTCCCAACATCCCCTTATTTCTATAATTTTAATTTGTGCGTTATGACATGCAAAATGAGAGAAGCACCGTACTTGTTGTTATGCCGCGGGCTGGGTAGTGATGAGTCAACGAGACGTAGGCGGACCGATGAGAGAAACTCACTGTAGCACACGCCTAAGAAATGTTAATACAGAACAAAAATGGCCAACGGGATACCCGTGGGATGCGAACCCACAACCTTCCGATTTTGCGTTTGAGACCCCTACCAGTAGAGATATGGTAGCCTAGGTCATATTCGTTCTGTTGGAGAGGATCTAAGCTACAATTCTGGCACTAGCCGGGCTGGGTAGCTCAGGCGGAAAAGCACAGGCCTTCTTACCACAACTTGGCAAGTTCGATCCTGGCTCAGTTCAGTGGTATTTGAAGGTGCTCAGTACGTCAGCCACGCGTGGTAGATTTACTGGCACGTAAAAGAGCACCTACGGGTCTAAATTCCGGTACCTCGGCGTCTCCAAAAACCGTAAAAGTAGTTATTGGGACGTAATAGCAAATTACATTATTATTAGTCTGGCAGTATTGTTGTCACAACTGTAGAGTGCGCGCAAGTCGCCCGTCATGGGCAATACGTTGAAATTCATTTCAGTTATTATTCGGTCCCTGTAGTAAATAGTTCATTAAAACAAACTAACTATTGGAGGTTTCACAGACAAGCATCACCGTTACGACTTTCATTCAAGCTGGAGAAAGACTCATCGCCTCGGGAGGATTTAAAAATTGAATTTTGTCATTACATGGCACATTCACGAGGTTGATACTAAGTCCCAGACCCTATATTGTGCCCACCATTCTGTTGAGCGTCTTTCTTTGAGGGACTAAGGGAGAATTCACAGCCGTAAAGTAAAACCCATAGTTAGTGAATACTCAGACGTTCGTCTTTAAATGGGAGGTTTCTTGCTCGAAGCTCAGCGTAATTATCTGCCTCTCACTCTCCACACCTTATTATCTCGGCCACGATCCAATCTCCATGTTAACTGCGAGGGGCTCGGCGCCACTGTGTGCCCTTGGACAGGGCGTCGAGAAACATGCAAGTTCTATCTTAACCATTTAAATTGGTACAACGTCTTAACAGGACACACTGTGGAAATGGTTTATCTATTTTATCTGATGTTAGGCTCGCCAGATTGATTTTTTCAGAAAGTAAGAACAGAACGTAAAGTCAACACTGCTGTTGCAACTGTTTGATTCTCCTATACTTCCCTGTTTTATATCTAATTTAGTTGTGTGAAAAGTGCAAAAACTTAGGTACAGAAACACAAAAGGATTATTTAACACTTACGTGAAATCACCGGGTGTCAACAATTAAACTGACGGTGTTCAGCGCGGTGGACCACAGGCTGCAATGATCGTAGGAGTCTGAGATTTCGTAGATATGCTAACATTCGCTAGCGATGTATACCACACAATTATTACTTGCAAGTGTTGTTCTGAGGGAAAATATGGCGCTGTATTCAGTCAGAATGTGCAATATTCCGTAACTCTGACGCCACTACCTTGGTGACACATATTTATTCTTTTTTCTGCTAGAAACCGCATCATCTCTAGGCATTTTCTAGAGGCGTGGCCTTCAAATCGCCCGACCTAAATGTATGTGACGTCTGGTTGTGGGGATACTTGAAGGATTGTATCTATCAGAGACATAACCGGTCCCTATATGATCTAAAGGCTACCATACAACGACATGTCGCTTTGATTTCGCCTGATACGCTGCGGGCAACTGTCAACCATGCCGTATTACGGATGCAGAAATTTGCTGAGTTTGTAACCATAATTCCCAGTAAACGTATCACACCCTCCGTTATCATGTGTTTGCTATTTTCTGGCTCTTTTCCTGCAAACTTACCACTGCAATGCCATGCAACTCCAACGTCACACTAACTCCAGAGTTGGACCTGATCCGGTTTAGTTTTGACCATACTTTGTTTCGCTTTTTCATCCATTAAACACAAGACCTCTGACGCAAGATGACGAAAATGGTAACGTACTGACTCCAGCTTACTTCCTCGTTGGCAATCGACTCACCACGATACCCACCGGAACAAAAACACGTAGGAATGACCTTGTACGAGCTTTCAGACTACGCCAACAAATGGCTGACGACTTCGAGAAATGTTGGAGTAAAGTGTACCTCCTAGTATTATGGAATTTCCACGAAGTTCGTCAGCCTCAAGACGACAGTGCAAGGATTAGAGGTGGTGACCTAGTTCTACTACAGGAGGACATATGCCCGAGACAAATGTGGAAGACACACGCAATGGACGTGATAGGTTGACTAGAACGCTTATGCTTCGCACCTCGGACGGAAGCCAACTTACACGTCCTGTCCAGGTGGTCATTTCTCTCGAAATCGACCGGTGTGAGAATTATGTTGAGGATGTTGAGGTTTGAATATGGAAGCGGGTGCATTTGTCGGCGGGACAAAACTAAAACAAGAATACGCTTGGAGATACTTGTTTGTTGTTTATTTTGTAATAACAAAGGTCTTAGTAAGAAAGACGTAGTCAGTATTTCACATGTTACATCCACGAAAAAGCTTACCCCGTACAGAGTTCTCTTCGAGTAGCGACACTGAAGTCTTCGGATAGAGAATAATGGAAGAGTGTGGTTCATCAGCTACATGGCTGAATTATGAAAGTCACGACGCGTTGCGATGAGGCAAAACGAATCAGAAATAGTTAGCAATGTGTCCCCCTAATATTAGACACCAATGCACTTACAACTTGTATATTTGTCTATTTTCAGGCTTGTTCCTACACTGTACTACGATAATGCTCCAGCTAGGAATGATCCTCCACAACGTAACAGGAATACTGGAAGCGGAGGTAACACCTTGGTGTCACCAACTCGCAGACGAAGTTACTTGTACATTCCAGTTGATGAACTACTCTGTACAATAGACTCCATGCATGTTCCCAGACAGCGTAATATCGCAAATGGGCGAGTAATTGACATGAAGCTCGAGAATGAGCTTAGAACGTTAAATGAGAAGACAGTCATCATCGGAGTTAGAAACTCGGATATAACAGAATAGTACAAATCAGTAACATTATAAAGTTTACAGTGCCCGAACGTTGACGAAACTATGGTCTACTGCCTTTCCTGGAACATAAATGAGTAGTAGGTCGACTAATTTCCCCACCTTGAGTGTCAGTTTTTTAGACTGAAATGAAATAAATCATTACTTGTACAGAATGGCTCTTGTTTCAAACTACAAGGACACCTGCATATTTCATGACCATGTTTCCCGTCCTTAAACGTCTAGACTCAAGCATACGATTTTTTTACAGGGAACTAGTACATATATAGGGGAACATTTGCTGAAAGTTTCATTAAAATATCACTCTTTATTTTTAAGTTATTAAATTTTGTCTTCACAATTATTGCAAGGAAAATGACTATGTTTTAATACTTGACACGATCTGGACAGTACGTTATGGAGATTACATTAATAAATTTTATTATGGATAAGCAAGATACCTGTAGTATATTTATAATTGCAATAGAGCAACAGAATGTGTTTCCATTAAAAATTCCCCTGCTCTATAGATCGCAACAGAACCACAGAAAGAGGTCATAAAACAAATATTATCTGATCTTGGATGGACATGTGACCCCTCAAGCCACCGATATAGTTTGTGTGTTATGTATATGTTGTAGTTTTATTATACCAATATAACGTAACATACAAACTATCTCGGTAGCTTAAGGTTCCTCATATTCAACCAAGGTCAAGGAATACTTGTTTTATGAACTCTTTCAATAATTAATGTTATTTGCTTTACGTCCCACTAACTACTTTTACGGTCTTCGGAGAAGCCGATATGCCGGAATTTAGTCCCGCACGAGTTCTTTTACGTGCCAGTAAATCTACCGACACGAGGCTGTCGCATTTGAGCACCTTCAAATACCACCGGACTGAGCCAGGATCGAACCTGCCAAGTTGGGGCTAGAAGGCCAGTGCCTTAACCGTCTGAGCCACTCAGCCCGGCATGAACTCTTTCTGTGGTTCTATTGCGAGCTATAGAACGGGGGAATTTTTTAACGGAAAGATATTATGTTGCTCTATTGCAGTTATAAATATACTACAGGCATCTTTGTTTCTCCATGATAAAAATTATTAATGTAATCTCCATATTTTACTGTTCAGATCTCCTCAAGTATTAAAAAAAAATTATTTCCAATTATAAGCAAAAAATGTAGTGACTTCAAAACAAATAGTTATATTTTAATTACAATTTCAGCAAATGTTCCACTAAATATGTACTAGTTCCCTGTAAAAAATTGTAAGCCTGAGACCAAACGTTTAAGGACAGGAATCATGTTCATAAAATATGCAGATGTCCTTTAAATTTTGGTAGGACCTGTAAAAGGGAGGTAGATGGAAACTTACACTTCCATGTCTTTGCATTAAAACATTTCATTAATAATGGATTTCAAACGACAATCTTAACCTTTGTGCTCATCATCATACACTAGAGGCTGGGCCTTGTCACTGCAACACTCTCCTCTCAATCCTGCCGTTCTCTTCACTTCCTTGTCTTTACATCTCACAGAGTTTCTCACATCCTCGAAGTATGTCTTCCTCTTCCTTCCTTTCCTGGTATTCTTAATGTTGAAAAAAATTCTTAGCAGACAAAGTAGACAAAGAGAAACGTAAAACTGAGCCATTTCCTCAACTGTCCCAAAAGTTGAAGGGATTGATGGCCCGAAAACATTTTAAATTGTGAATCGTGGAGAGTTCTATCAAACGTAAAAAAAGCACATTTAGAAAATTACTTCCGGCCTATATGCAGTTCCGGAGAAACAGCCTAAAATCGTTTGTTTCTTTACTCGTTTTCCTTTTTTATTGAAATCCTAGCCAAATTAACTTAACGCTTTCTGTAATGCATTCCTTGGTTCAATACCCTCAGGCGTTTTATATGTTTTGAAAAATGTCCACAACGAATGTAGTTATAAACGCGTAAATGAAACTCTTCATTGACTCACATTAGCGCTCGTAGTGGTAGAAAAAGCCAGACTACTAATCAAATCGACCGGATAACGATGATAAAGAAAAGGGTTGTAATTTTTAGGAATACTGTAAATAAAGAATATATTCTCATACTTCATTGTATTTTATTTATTCAACATTCGTAGCTCATATTCCTAGGATGTTATCAACATTGAGTTGTTTACCTGAAGGGCCAGGAATGTGAATTATTCCTTCAAGGACGTTTACTAGAAAGTCATTATGTCACAGGATATGGCCTACAAGTTTCCTTTATCAGTCTCCGTTGCTCACTGACTTCCTTCAGATCATTTCGATTCGTCTTCTTTTCTTTTTCGAGTCCAGTATGTCTTCGTCATTTTCCTCCTAACAGACATTTCAGTTGTTTACAATAAATAAAATAGGTATTAAATAATTCCAAATAAAATCATAAACATACGACAACATTTTAACTCTAGATATATACATAATCCTTTATTTAAGAAACTGGCCCTCAACGGTTTTCCTATAACACACAATATGATGCAAGTATACTGGACTAGTATAACTTGGAAAGAATTCTCTAAACCGTGGGTAAATAATGGAAATATTTATTATTATTATTATTATTATTATTATTATTATTATTATTATTATTATTATTATTATTATTATTATTATTATATGATTAATACGAATTGTGAGGTGTGGCTGTGGAGTTGTTTATATATATTAGTGTTACTATGTCCGACTCCATGGATAAATGGTTAGCCTGCTGGCGTGCTGGTCACAAGGGTCCAGGGTTCGATTCCCGGCAGGGTCGGGAATTTTAACCATCATTGGTTAATTTCGCTGGCACGGGGCTGGGTGTATTATTTTTGTAGTTATGTCCGGACTTTATTTGGTTTAAATCGTGGTCTTATTATCTGTGTAATATTTGTGGGGTTATGTCATTGTAAATAGGTTACTGGAGACTCTCGAAATTACGAGGAAACATGTTGTGTCATATTCTTCTAGAAGCCTGGCCAGGCAATGTAAATGAAGAGGCAGTCTTGGGAGTTGAGGAAAGTTGTTGTAACAAGAGTTGTGAGTGCAGGTCGGTAAATGAGTATGCGAATACACCTTGTGATTGGTAATACTTTGACATGCTACTGTGGCAGCCTTCTTATTATTATTCTTAGTAACAGTGTTTTGTTCGAGAACGTAGTAGTCAAGTGTTCAGGATGGCAGTTTATTTGTTTGTGTGTGAATAATGTGTAAATATGTAGTAAATTAAATAGTGTTCACAACTGACAACATTTCGTGTGTGCGTCTTTGTTGTAACATCAAGTATTGTATTTATTTGCACAGAAATAGCAGCCATGCTTGTGAACGAAGGGTGTACGAGTGTAACGTTTCCAGTCATAACCTGAGATACATGATGTTATTATGTGGTAATGAACATACATCAGTGTACATCAGTGACTATTGCATCAGCAGTATGATTTAGGGCATGAACCGATTCTATTGCTGGTGAATATTGTATGTGGAATACGTGAATACAATTGTGTGCTTATGAGGATGACTTCTAACCGTCATGCTGTGGTACAGATAATGATGAATGAAGTGAAGCAGAATTACCAAGCCGACAAAACATTTACAACATAATCGACATGTGCATTACTACACGGGAGTTGTATAACCTACCGTGGCAGCGCTGTCATGTGGGAGGGGCACACAGTGTGGTGTGATAGTGATGGCATGTTGGGCACTCTCTCCAATGAGTGATAAACACCGTGGATTCCAGCATACAGCGTGTCAACGAGTTCCTATAAACACTCCCATCCGCGACCCCCCATCCCGGGTAGAGTGAAAGAAAACGTAAAAAAAAAAAAAATGCGAAATGCTTTTGGCACTGTCAAGACTGGAAAGAAAACCGTTGCTGTAACCGCCCTAAAATACAGGTCATCACCGGAAAAATTGACAAACAGCATGGGTGCTTGCGAGATGTGGGCCCCTACGACAAAGAAATGCTCAAATTGATGAGCTGATATACACCAAATTCCAAAAATCTTGTCATGTACTAGCAAATGAAGAAGGCGACAAAAGCAGTCATGAAGCTGGACACATTCAATTTTAAGTACAGCAAGTAGGCTATTTCCTGTCCCAATCAAAATCACTGAACAATGACCTAACAAGCTAGTCCTGCTGTAAACATAAGCACGCGCTCATGTTAACGTTTATTGGTTGATGCTATTACAGAAATCAAAGTAGATCGTTAGCCAGGCCATAGCATAATGCAATGCTACCTGCAAAATTATACAACACCTGCATGACACCCTTCTAAACCGAATAACTGCATCCATCCAGGCCCAAGCGGATGCAATATCCTAGTGCAAGGGACCTGCAGTGTGGTCGTACGTTTCACTCGATTTAAAAATCACTGAAATAAAGTCACATATCTTCTAAACATGTGAAATTTCGTTCCGTTTTCTCGTCTCCTTTTAGGAGCTTAACCTTTCATCGATCAACAAGCTTGGAAGAGTACTAGAGTACTTGATGAGATTGCCGTTAACATGCATTAGCGCTGGGCTGAGTGGCTCAGACGGTTAAGACGTTGGCCTTATGACCTCAACTTGACACGTTCGATGCGGCTCCGACCTGTAGTATTTGAAGGTGCTCAAATACGTCAGTCTCGTGTCGGTAGAATTACCGGCACGCAAGAGAACTCCTGCGGGACTAAATTCCGACATCTCAGCTTCTGCGAGAACCGTCAAAAGTAGTTAATGGGACGTAAAAACAATGTTATTATTATTATTATTATTATTATTATTATTATTATTAACGTGCGAAAAAGGGTCTACATTTTCCCGTTGCATTGTTTAATATATAATCACTGCACAACAATACCAACCTATGCCTCGCTACGCACGGTAGGCATCTGAATAAACGTCACAGCACACGCTTCTTCCATTCCGAAATGTATAGGATAACACTTTTACTGCTCTGGACATATCCAGTACTCTTGAATGTGATTCCAGTGCCGTCATTATTTGTTTGGTTTGTAAGATAAAACTCTCCAGCTCTGGATTCTCACAAACCATTACCACGATGTAGAATTCTGCGTGTATATGACATTTGTAAATGTTGTATAGAGCTCAGCGTTTTCACGTCTCATATATCACAGATAAAGTGTGCTTGGCAAGTTATAAGCGGAAACCTTTCCGTCGTACACTCTATTTTCATAAGTCTTGTTTTAGGCGTTTCGGGTTGATTGTGTAATGTCGCACTTCACACTAGTTATATTTTCCCTTGCTTGTTCACCCCCCCACCCCCGTGTTTGAGACGATCGTTGCCGGCAGGTCTGAAAGCTTCCGCATAAGTTACGCATACAGTATATGGTTAAGACTATGTTTGACATGCTTGTAATAAAAACCCTGTATTTTCAAAATGAACTAGCATAAAACACTGTGATTTCCCTTCTTCTTCTTCTTCTTCTTCTTCTTCTTCTTCTTCTTCTACCGCTTTTCTCACACATCTCCTCATTTGGCCCTGTTTTATGGCCGGATGCACTTCCTGGCGCCAACTCTATGTGCAGGGAAGTATTGACTATTGCATGTTCCTGTGGCAGTCAGTAGTGTGGTGTGTTGCCTGAATGTTAAGGGGGAGTGTTGTGAAAAGCACAAATAGCCAATCCTCGAGCCAGAAGAATTAATTAATCACAATAAATCCCCGATCCGGCCGAGAATCGAACCTAGGACACTCTGAATCGAAGGTGTAAACGTTGTACATTCAACCAAGGTGACTGTGACTTTCACTAATATACAGAAAAAACTATTTCCATGTGTAACCTTTTAATAACATTCATGACTGCATAAAAGCATATGTCTTGTTTGTAATTCAGGGTTGAAATAGAATGAATTACTCTGAGGACGATTTGTACTATTCGAAATTTTTGACACAGTGTGTACCTCTATCCTGTAAAAATACCGTAACACTAAAATTAATATTTTCAGAGATTGATTGTCAAGATTCTCTCATTAGCTAGATTAAACACACAATATGCGTGCTGCTTGAACATTTTAAAGAAGTGAAGAAATAATAAATATAATTCAACTCAAAATGAAAGGAATTTAAAATAGTGTTGAATAGTGATGAGTAGGGCCCGGGTGTTTACGCAGTAATAGGTTAGAATGCAAACTTACTGAAGCAGTAATAAGTAGAGTCTACCCGCACGATGGCAATGCTATGAGGTTTGTATAAACATTATGGTTTGGGCCCATTAGAACCCGTAGAATTTATGTTACTCCCACTACATTACGTCAGAGCGGGCTAGTCGACATTTCCTACTAAGTAATTTTGTTACTAAATAATTTTGTTAGTAAGAAATGTCGACTAGCCCGCTATAACGTTATGTAGTGGGAGTAACATAAATTCTAGGGGTTCTAATGGGCCGAACCCCTAATGTTTATGCAAACCTCATAGCATTACCATCGTGCGGGCAGACTCTACGTATTACTCACAGCTACCACGTTTTAAAATGTAGGCCTAGTACATGAACTGTGATACAGCAGGTCAGCAGAACGACGTGCGGAAGTGATTGGTTCAACTAAGTTGTTCTCTACTTTGTACTGCAAAATTAACTTTCTACGAGAAGAGTTCATTTCTCGCTCGAGCAGTGTGAGGAAGAAGCTGCTCAGGTGCACAGAAAGCAATAACACAATACTGTGCACTGATTAATCAAGTGTTTGGATACATTGCCTAAAAGATCACAGTTACCTGTAGACTCCAGGGACAGTGGTTGAGCTGTAAGAGAAAACCAGATATTTAACATTTTGAGAGTCATGTAGACACAGGCTGATCTGTGATCCAGGAATTCCGCAAAGTGATAGGTGAGGATGCAAACAGGTAACAGGTATGCCTATCCAGTTGTCCACACGATTATCCTGGTGTAAGAATTGCTTGGATATTTGACGGAGGATATGTAATAACCCCTGCGATCTATGCAAACCTCCCTACAAAACTATAAAGCAAGCAAGATGATGCCTGTTACTCGTTTGCATTCTGACCTAATACTACGTGGAAATGCTGGCGTTTCCCAAACAGGAATGTCACAGTTTAGCACACACAGCATCAATTATCTTACAAATATTCAAAGCTTGAGAGTAACATAAGAAGATCTTATTGATTCGATAACATTCTGATGTAAAGGACGCAATCAGACGTCTCTCATGCTTATAGTTGTACTGAACACATCATTTCAATTTCCCATCGTATCAGAGATAACACAACTGCTCACCCTGAAGACATTTTCATCCACCAAACCGGTACAACATCCTTTGTAAGAAGAGGGTCTTCTACCCACACAACGGTTCTACAGTGAAATAAATAAATAAATAAATAAATAAATAAATAAATAAATAAATAAATAAATAAATAAATAAATAAATAAATAAATAAATAAATAAATAAATAAATAAATAAATAAATAAATAAATAAATAAATAAATAAATAAATAAATAAATAAATAAATAAATAAATAAATAAATAAATAAATAAATAAATAAATAAATAAATAAATAAATAAATAAATAAATAAATAAATAAATAAATAAATAAATAAATAAATAAATAAATAAATAAATAAATAAATAAATAAATAAATAAATAAATAAATAAATAAATAAATAAATAAATAAATAAATAAATAAATAAATAAATAAATAAATAAATAAATAAATAAATAAATAAATAAATAAATAAATAAATAAATAAATAAATAAATAAATAAATAAATAAATAAATAAATAAATAAATAAATAAATAAATAAATAAATAAATAAATAAATAAATAAATAAATAAATAAATAAATAAATAAATAAATAAATAAATAAATAAATAAATAAATAAATAAATAAATAAATAAATAAATAAATAAATAAATAAATAAATAAATAAATAAATAAATAAATAAATAAATAAATAAATAAATAAATAAATAAATAAATAAATAAATAAATAAATAAATAAATAAATAAATAAATAAATAAATAAATAAATAAATAAATAAATAAATAAATAAATAAATAAATAAATAAATAAATAAATAAATAAATAAATAAATAAATAAATAAATAAATAAATAAATAAATAAATAAATAAATAAATAAATAAATAAATAAATAAATAAATAAATAAATAAATAAATAAATAAATAAATAAATAAATAAATAAATAAATAAATAAATAAATAAATAAATAAATAAATAAATAAATAAATAAATAAATAAATAAATAAATAAATAAATAAATAAATAAATAAATAAATAAATAAATAAATAAATAAATAAATAAATAAATAAATAAATAAATAAATAAATAAATAAATAAATAAATAAATAAATAAATAAATAAATAAATAAATAAATAAATAAATAAATAAATAAATAAATAAATAAATAAATAAATAAATAAATAAATAAATAAATAAATAAATAAATAAATAAATAAATAAATAAATAAATAAATAAATAAATAAATAAATAAATAAATAAATAAATAAATAAATAAATAAATAAATAAATAAATAAATAAATAAATAAATAAATAAATCAATCAATCAATCAATTAATCAACAACCCCTAAGTGGTTGTACAAATGGGAGAAGATTTTACTTTGTAAACTACCGTACAGCTAATGTCTCTAGAATCTGTATCAAAGGTGTACGGCGGCTATGGATAATCCCAGCCTAAAACATAACACAGCTACGTTTAAGTGCATGAAATGCATGAACCCTCCAAAACACTGGTACTTCCTACCACGTCCTTCATGTCTCCACACCACTTGTCATCGTATGTCTGACCTAACTAATAACCGTGCTTCATCTGCAAATATGACATTATGCCATTCATCTGACTCCCATTTAATGCGATGACAATTCTCTAGTGAAACACGTCGAATCGGAAGAAACGACCTTAATTCGACACTAAGCAGCCGACTGCGTACAGATTGTGCATATCGAATACACGGACATCGGTTGCACTCATGAATTGTTGAGCAGTCGAAGTGGTCTCCTCTGCGCTGTTACGTCGATATACCGATCTTAATGTGGCGTTTTCACCCTCGATCGACCTTCTTTAGGTCTGACAGTCACGTCATTGGTATCAAAGAATCTTTTCCTAGTTTTTTACACAGCACCTTCGATAACCCATACGATGCGTGAAACTGCTGCATATGTATGTCCATCCTGAATCAATGCCACAATTCTGGAACACGTATTGCACATGAAACTTCAACCCTTTCTGAAGATCGTACTGTACTGTATACATTTCTAGCAGTCCAAACCTGAAATAGCACTGTTCACCCCAGGCTCAACAAAAATCGTAGCCAGCGACATCCGCTGTACTCCAAACAAGTTATTAAATTACCTGAGTGTATGCCATGCTTGAGCCACAAAAAACAGGACTAAACATGCGCTACCACTTAACCTGCATAATCCCACAACATTCAAAACATTTTTAGGTGTATAATAAAAACCTGTCCGTATAATTGCAGGGGTCAAAACACGTAAACCACTGTCGCTATTGAAACAGTGAGATAGAAACCCTTAAAAACGTCTTGTGTGTCTGAGAACGTAGGGAAGCCCTTAGAAATGCCTTATATTACCGTATTCGAGCCCTGATCACTGATGACGTTAACACAAGGTATACAAGGAAAAATACAGACGTTCAACGAATCTTCTAGGCGGATGAATTTAATTACCATTTCAACTGGATCGACTCATGGATACGTAATTGACTCTGTGTTTAGAACTCAGGCTTTTGAGTCCCAATTGGCGGATGTTTACGAAAGGAAATACTCTCCCCTTTGAACTTACAATTCTATACTCTATATAAAAATGTAAGTTATCATCTATAAATGTAGTGGGTGTTATGATGCACAATAACAACCAGATTTTCGGAGTTTTGTAAGCTGATAAAATTGGGTGGGTGGGTGTTAAAATTCCAATAAATGTTCTGGGGAAGAATTTGTATAGCAGTTTTGACATGCGGAACAACTGACCTATGTATAGCTGCTAGAATACATCACTATCAACACCTCAATTATAGGTCGACGAGGATTTGGTATGCTTTGTCGCTGAAATTTAAAGGAAGCTAAATTCATTACCTATGCAAGCATTTTTAGAAGGTCTTGCTCCATCCATCTATGCAACTCTTCACGCACGGGCGCTGTGTTGTTCAGATGACTCTTGCTTCTGCTTGTCACTGAATAAAAAGCCTCGAAATTACTATTATATTCCAAAACACACATATTTCTTCTCAAAGGGCATAATGGAGGAATACTGTATGTAATTTTTTAAAAAAGGGTCGATGACCTGGATACTAACACCTTCAAGACAACAAATCACATCATCATCATCATCATCATCATCATCATCATCATCATCGTGTATTTTGGAAACCTAACTTGAAAGACCGACGATTTACCAATGTGCTCACGTCGTCCTCACCAGAGTGAGGTGAATGTGACAAGGTGACTTACAGTTCCTTGTACTATGCAATTAGCATCTCGTCATCAAGTATGCCTCAGCAAACTTGCTTTAACTCGGTCGCGAGTAATTCATTAGCTGACAGGCTTGAGTTGTGTGTCAGCTAGTAATAACCATTACTAGAAACTTGTTCAAACGAGGTAAGGTGATCAGCTTGGAAACTAATATGTTCCTCAGCTAGAGTAGCATGAACTAAGTGGCGACAATTTCCCGCAGTAGCGACAGCGGTGAGGACTAGTAATTATCTCGACCTTGAACGAAGTGTTGACAGCTGCAATCTTCTCGAAACGTATTGCTCAGGTCTGTTCAGGGACAATACTTGTATTTTTCGTAGCTGGTGTTAAGGGGATATTCGGGGCATAAAAATGGATTTGTTCAGAAGGAAATGAGGCGGTCCGTTCCAAAACTCGTCTTATCCATCATAAGTGATTTTTCAGGAAAAGCGAAAAACCTGTAATTTTTGTAATATAAGTCTCACTTGTTTAAATGTATTACGACGCGTTCAAGTCCAATGTCATAGGGTCGTCTTACTGAAGAATTATAAATATAATTAGTAGAACGTCAATAAATTACATTTGTATTTTGGATAAGACGAGTTTTGGAGCACCCAAATAATTCTAAATATATTACCTCACACTACTTATTTTTAAACAAGAAAAATGAAAGGATTGAGAATATAATGTTGTACTAAAACTCACCAGTATTTTTTTGCTATCAGTATAATGACATTCAAAAATAAATTAAATACAGCAGTGTGATTTATCATATTTACATCCTATCCATAGTATTTGGAGAGAATTCTTCCTTTATAGGCTACACTGCACTCACAATAGAAGTAACTTGAACAATAAAACATCACTTAGTTGTTAATAAAAATCTCAAATCTGTTCCCTCCTCTTGAGGTCCATCACAAAGAACTTCTGTTTCTTCAACAAGATTGTTTTCGTGTACAGAAATTGAGGTGAACAGATTCTTATAAAATTAAAGCAACTCATTCCTATCCCAATCCATTCCAAAATGCTTTTCAAGCAAACTTTTTACGTCCTTTACTTTGGCGGGATTCAAGTTTACTCCTGGCAATAATTCAGGTGGCATTAGCATATCTCGCAGGCGATTTCCCTTTTTCATTACGGATTTTTCTAAACCGATGTCTGAGTTGTATTGAGGTTCTCCCCATAAGGGTGACATTTCCCAGTGAGTCTTTGCTAATAACAAATCGTTTCACTGAAGAACAAAGTGCCAAGATGCAGGCATTTTCATCATATTTTCAGAAACCATTTTCCAATTGTTCAGCGAGCAGTCTCTGGCAAACTTGAAGACTTCAGCATGTTTGCTAAAGATGTCTTCATATTCTGCTGGATTACAGATTATAGGGCATTTCCGTATCTCTCTCTCTCTCTCTCTCGACTTGAGCAAATACCCTGTCAGAGGGCAGAAATAGTGGCCTGTCATAGGAAAGACCAATTCAACACTTTCTATATTAGGCGGAGCTGTGTGTGTCAAGAAATATGAGCACATTGCAATCATTGTAGATTTGTGGTTCTGTCCTCCGCAGCCATCCGCACGAATTCGTATAGTAGTGAAGTTTGACAAATCAGTTTGTGATAATCGATGGTAAACTACAGATGACGTTTCATTAGACCCCTTATTGAATTCATGCTCCATCCATGTGTATGTAAAAACATTCACCTTTGTCAACTTGGCATATGAGATACCCCTCACAATGGTAAAATTATAGGTGTACGATTGGCGACTGTAATAGGCAATTTGATCTGGAACTTTTGGATTCACAAGATTCTTTTGGCAGTCAAATGAAAATATTGCCATGCTGTCCATTTCTTCTTGGAGCTTTTTGAAAAAAGCTGCAGCCCTTAGTTTGTGTACTCTTAAGTTCCAAGATTAAATCATTCTTCAGTGATACGTTCGAACTTTCAAGTTTAATTTTCTCCTTGAGCTCTATGCACTTTGAGCAAGCGTCAGTAACTGGTGTTCCGAATCCTATGTTGTAGCAACGCATAAAAATTTCACGGAAGAACCACCGCTTCACCGTGAGTTCTTCAGGTGATTTCTTGTTATACATTTTGTAAAGCTTAGCGATGCTTAAGTTTCCGGGTAGATACTGTCTGACCGGTGACTTTCCGCGGCAATAGTGACTTTCACAACACTGCAAACTTTCAATGAAGCGTTTCACGGAGTGCCTCTTTTCAGCGTACTCTGGTTTGATCCTAGCTCCTCCCGTATTTTCTGTTGGAAGTTTCCCTGCCGTGAAGTGATTTCTGGCAATCCTCTCAACCCGATCTTTGCTGACATGCAATACATTCAAGAATGTCTTTTGGCAGACCTGAATGTGAAACTGTTCTGTATTAGCAAGTTTTATATACCTTCCACTACAAGAGCAATATTTTCGGTCATCTTAATACACTATTCACAGCACAAAACTACATGAAAGACTGACACAGTTCAAGAACAACTCAAAGAGTGGAAAGACTGGCATAAAACGCGGGTAAATTGTAGCGTGAGTCACGTGCTGAAATTATCCATTCCTATTGGTTGATTGCATATGGCGAGTTTTGGAACGACAAGCGCCGTGGATAAGGCGAGTTATGGAACAATAGCCGAAGTTTGGTGACAGATTTCTATGGGAAAAGGCGAGTTTTGGAGCTTAATTTTGTGTTAGAACTATCACAAACATCACCAAGAAGGCAATGCTACCTCTAACTCATTTTCTTTAAATGTATAAGACGAGTTTTGGAACGGACCGCCTCAAATAGTATAGAACGAAAGCAATACAAATAATAACAACAGATAAAAGAAGTTTAATGTTACGGGTTATTCCGCCAGTCAACGTAACTTTAAGCTTTTCAGTCTGATGAGAACACTAATTGTAACACGTAAGACTATAACATACCTGTAAAAGTACACACGATTAAACAAAGAATGACATGTTTCGTTCTACAAAAACATCCCGATTCAATCAAATCACCTTAAATGTTGTGCACATATGTACAATATTGTTTACGTTGTGTAAACGTTCAATGATTGTGCCCCAGAGGAGTTCAGCAGACGGCATAATTCCTTTCTTCGCCGCGAGATGGGGCTTAATTCGTTCCATTCCTGACCCGGTCGAATGAATTGAAACAGACTGTGGACTTTCATTTTCAAACTTTTAATGAATGAGTAGCTGAAAATAACAGGAAATAACAAATACCTTACTAACTTAGAGAAATGTTTCTATACTTATCTAATCTACTAATCAATTGAGGCGCTCCGGTGCAAAACCTGCCAAATAAATAATTTATAGTTTCGGGGGGGGGGGGACGAAAAATATATGGCGGAATAACCCGTAACATTAAACTTGTTTTATCTGTTGTTATTATTTGTATTGCTTTCGTTCTATATTCATGATATGTTGCATGATATTAATTGTAATGAATCGGTATCCTCCGTGGCTTAGGCGGCAGCACGCCGGCCTCTCACCGCTGGGTTCGAACCCTGGTCACTCCACGTGAGATTTGTGCTGGACAAAGGGGAGGCGGGACAGGTTTATCTCCGAGTACTCCGATTTTACCTGCCATCTTTCATTCCAGTAATACCCTCCAGTATCATTTAATTTCATCTGTCGATCATTAATCATTACCCAAGAGGAGTGCGACAGACTACGGTAGGTGGCACAATTCCTATCCTCGCCGCTAGATGAGGGCTTCATTCATCCCATTCCTGACCCAGTCGAATGACTGGAAAAAGGCTGTGGATTCTCATATCAGTTGTAATGAATAGATATAAATTTATGTTTTGATTTTACATCAGGCAGATTTGGCTACAGATTTCGTACAAATTTGAGCCATTTGAGCCCGTCGTTCCATTATTGGAACATGAGCTCAATAAGGTGTGTTTCCCCGTGGTTATAGTTTTCGTGAAAGTCTATCCTCTTACAGTGTTACGTTGGTTATTCTGAAAGTATACAATTCAAATGTTTAAAAGTTGCAAAAATGAAGCTCTGAATTATCATTTATTAGGTGTCCCATCTTGAGAACAGCGTGTGCTCAACGGAAAGGTAAGTCATAATTCCTTAACTTTTGTCTTTGCAATTGTGATTCCTTTGGAATATAATCTTTAATAGATATGCGTTTCTTTAGTCAGGAGGATAATTCTGATAAGTTGAAAAATAGAGTTGTAAATTATCTTCGAACATAAATGTTCCAATATTGGAACAACGGGAACGAGAGTGTACCGTGAAAAGTTGTTTATCTTTTAAACATTTTACGAGTGACTAACCTTTATTTTAAGCGGAAATGTCACAATTGGTATAGAAACAAGTTGAAATACAGTCAGTACTGTCTTTTTAAATGTGTTGAAACGTGTATTACCGAATAGCGTCACTGAGCTTTATTAATGTAAATTGTATTTATGGCACGTACATTACTGACTTTCTTTCCACAGATTGACTATGGATGAAACTGCTGACATTCTGGGAGCAGATGATGACATACTGGGAGCTAACATAATCATCAGATAAAGATAGCGGTGAGGAAGATGAAGCAGAAATTGATCGGCTTTCAAGAAACCAGCTTCTTGATAATGCAGCGGCCATCGTGACAGCTGTAAGGGATGGTGAGTTAAGAGAAGAAAACCTGGTTTGCAGAAATGATGTTCCTGAACCTTTACAAATACATAATACTGCTTCTACGTCTGGTGACACAGCAGTGCCTCACAAGGAGAAGAAATGTGCTATTCCTGAAGAAGCCGAGTGGTCGAATGTTGCCCATGTGCAACGAAAGAAACAGTGGCTACTGGAGAAAGAGCTTAGTCCAGTCGAACTATTCTTTGATGGCGTGGTTTTGTAAATGTTTCGAGGCTATACAAATCTGTATACTTTCCAGAAGGCCTTAACAAATATGAATTTTACAGTTGAAGAACTTAGGGTCTATTTTGCAATACTGTTAGTTTATGGTTACTTTCAGGTCCCCGGGCTTAGAATGTACTGGGAACAGAGTCCAGACTCTCATAACAAAGCCATTGCTGATGCTATGTCAAGAAACAGATTCATACAAATTATGACACATTGGCACGTTTGTGACAATAATCACTTAAACGGAGAAAAATAACAACACATCTAAACTCAAGCAAAACTAGGAAAAATTTCTAAGTACATAAAAACTAACACAATAAACACGATCAGACCCAATAAAAAGACTATTCTGTTATTCGAGAATGGGTGTACAATAATATTACGGGCACTATGACAAAACAAAGAATCAACAAAAAATAAAAGAAAGATTACCTCTCCTATCCTGGTAGAATTAGCAAGTCTTGACCTATTTGCATTCCGATCCACGTGCACGAGCACAGCAATTCTTGACCTGAGTCATCTCGACAAGGCTGCTTACGACCTACCTCACTGTACAAGATTTGCTGATACACCCTTACCATTTCTGTACTTTGTTGATTATGGTGCCTGCCTTGACCAGCCTTCCTTTGAACGTAACTCATGACTTATAAGATAAGTTTACACAACTACAATTCCATTTAAATTCATGTCCAGTTTTCTCATTCTCTCCTCTTTAACGGCACATACATACATTTCATGTCCAGTTGCCTCAATTTCCCACTTCTTTTAATTTCTTAACACATAATTTCTTAACAGTACATAAATATCTATTTAGATTCCCAACCCTATACCATTCTTTAATCACCCACCCAATAGTGTTTTGCTCATCACTCTGCTTAACTAACTCTTGCTGGCTTTCGCTCAAACGTTTCACTCTCACTTTTCTGTTTCTTTACATCGACCTAACAGGTACAGGTCCTCATTCACTTTTCCACATAGTATACACAATAAATTATCTTTATTCCTAATCCACTCCGTATTTCTATACAAACCCAAAATCCGCCGCAATAAAACTCCTCTCACCGTTCTGTCCACATTACCAGTATTTATCCTTGAGACATGACTTACCTTGTTAAATAAACTTAGGTATTTTCTCTCCCTAAATTTCTCCAACTGCCGTTGCCTTTGTATATCCTTGACTCTTATTAAAATCGATCTCTGACTTATACTACACTTTTTATTCCAAACCTCTTGCCATATGTATCCCATACCCATCCTTTCCACATATCTTTTACTGTTGGACAGCCAGCTCCCAGCATACATACAGCAGATTGTAACACTATACCTCCCTCCTCTCTCAATTCTCATCCAACAGCTAAGTACCCTATTCACACATTGAACTTCCATATACGCCCCACAGATTAGTATGGCTTCGGCATTTGCTGTACACTGCGGGAGTCACACTACCGTCTTAATAAATTTACAAATAATCTGATTTAACATATCTCTTCTTTCCTCTAGACCCCATAGTTCCGCCCCATACAGTACTCTGCTCAACACTATTGTCTTCAACACCATCCTTTGGATACTATATTTTATACTCGAGTACTTAAAATTTAACATATCGTCATTGCCGGGACAAAATCTCCTATGTGTTAATATTCTTGGAGATATACTGACCCGCAGCACATACATTATAAAGAGCGAGAATGCCTTGTCAAAATTCACACAATATTTCATCTTAGATAACAGAACTTTACTGGCCAAAGTTCTAAGCTAAAATATTTCACATAGTAGGTTTTGTCCCGGCAGCGTTGATATCTTCTATATACTGTAGTTCTTATTTAGCTCAAAACAAAAAATGGCATTATGGTATTCTGACAGACGCGCAGGTCGCCTATTGAGCGTCAACTCGAAAGCCCTGCATCAGGCCTCTTCGGAGGTCACATGCCATTTATTTATTTACTTGTTTCTACTATGGCCTGTTTTTCTCTGAACACTGCAGAAGAAGACAATATTTCAACTGAGTAACTTGAAAACTCCGTGAGTTGTCAGAGCAACATATTTGAAAAACACGTTTCACAGAAAACGAGCGACAAAATCCCTCAAGTGCTGCATACATTCTGGAATTTCAAAGGCTAACTTGCGTAACGGCACTGCACTCTTTACGTCATAACGTGGAAAGTGTTACACATATCAACGAAATTCGAAGTACATTTTTTTTTTTAAAATATTGAAAATGATTTTTGGGCCCCCAAAGGTATTGGTCCCGCCTTACGCAGTTCCTGAAGTGCTTTTACTCACCGAAAATGCGCACTGCAGCATATTCTATCCATAGTCTGTAAATTCTATAGCATACTGTAAATTCATTTTCAGAAGATCTTGGAGGGGGTCACAACATCAGTCCACGCATTTTACCCAGACATTTTCAGACTGAACGCCTGATGTTCGAAAGCTGCATGCTCGAAATGCTTCTTTAACTCCAAAAAGAACACTTTCCTCTCAAATACAGTAACAATGAAATTGTGTACAGACACTTTATAGGACATTAAATTTGAAATCATGCATGTAACCTCCTTTTCTTCGTATGATTACCAATGTATCCGTTACCGTATTGAGAAAACACGCGACAAGGAACGAAAATAGTTTTCCTAAAAAAAGGCTATTAGGAAGATATTTGCAATAGAAACTTGTGTCGAAAATTTAATTCTACGTTCACTAAGTGCGTTCCATCTTCAATGCAAAAGACAGGACAGGGAATATATTAACTTTTAAGACTCCTTGACGAATAGTCGCTCAAACTAGAATGAGCACGTTGTACCCCGAGTTACTCGCATGTCTCAGAAAAAGAAATAGAACCTCTACATGAAGTGTTTGTTCTCGTCATCCACAGGTTTTGTATCTATCTATAACTAAAATATATTCTGATAAAACATTAAACTACAATGCGCACGTTCTCTTTCGAGCGACTATAAAATTCCTCCAACACGCTGTACTTTGTTTATTACCAGCTCTTGTGATGAGCTAATATGACGTAATAAATTGTATGAAGATATTCAAGAATTAATCTCTAGTACGGAAGGAGTTACTGAAATCGATAGAGTGCTTTCCAACATCAGCCTCAATACACGAACACATTCAGATTTTCAAAGTGTTTGTTAGAAGCAGATCAAGTTACCCCGCCAGAACTACTCTTGATATGAGAATGCCTGGAACAATTAATTGATTTCCGGCGCAGGAATTCTGCAAGTTTAGCAACTGTCATTGTCAGCACAGCGGTTAGAGAGGTGTATTCGTAAAAATCAGGTAGCGAAGTGCATTGAGTTTGTGCTTGAAGATGGATTAGAGAGGAAATGAGAATGGCTGTGTGTAGATCTAATCTAGTTCCACAATGTCGAGGTTGTGTGCATTTGTGTTCGTGTTGATGACAGAGTCTCCGTGTCTAATAAGTGTTTGTTGAGTTCAGATTCACATCAACAAGCAAAATTGTTGTTCTATGGGACTGCTGATATCCTGATCATAGTCACGAAACTTGTAGTTGGATACGATTTGCGAACCAAGCGGACGAGATACATTATTTCAAAAACACCGTATAAACGCGGAAAAAATTAGACCACGGATACATGGGTGAGAAGTCAGTAGGCCTACTAATATCACTTGGTTATAACTTTCTAAGTCGAAATAATAATAATAATAATAATAATAATAATAATAATAATAATAATAATAATAATAATAATAATAATAATAATAATAATAATAATAATAATGTTGCGTGCTATCGCCTCTCGTATCTCCCTTCGGCATTTCCTCGAAGGGACTATTGAGTCAAACTGGGGCCCTCGCAGCCGTCCTGAAGGGCACCTTCGGCCTCTCCCACTACTGCTGTCTCCGTGCACCCAACATTTCGAATGAGGGACTTTAAAGGTCTATTCACACATATCCGTGACGTGTCAGTGCCGTGACGTGTCAGTTCCGTGAAATTGCATCAGTGTCAGTGATGATTCATATCGTTCCTTTGAATCTGACTGTCGTGTCCACACTTGTCCGGCGCAGTGCCGTATTTTATGCGTCAGTATCAGTGCAGTTTCCGTTCCGTGATATTGGGTATTGTCGCCAATAAAACTTTTGCTGTTTCACGGACGTGTTCAGCTGTGAAGTTTGTACGCCCTAGTGAATATAAAATGAGCGACGTAAGTTCAATGTGTGTGGTTAAGTAAATATTTCTTTTATTGTATTTGTACTGTATTATTCACTTATCTCAGACCAACTGCTAACTGTTCTCTCGGTATTATCGACTTTCTCCATTGGGTGTCTTGTCATTATAAATGAACTTCCAGTTTACTATGTTAAAACAATTTTCAGACATTCTGAAATATTCAAAATATTTAGTTTGATCGTCAATTTGTTCCTTATACAGGGTAGCGAATTAGCCATCACGTTCTCCATTCTGCCATGCCTCATGTACCCACTTCCTTTTTTAAAACTGACGCTGTTCCTCTTCACCTAGAATTATAGCAATAGCCGCCAATTCCACATCTGTGAACTTCGACATCTCGGCAATCACTGAACTGAAACTGAAACGATACTGATAGGTGTGGACAGCCATCACTGAGACGTTACGTATGTCATGGAACTGATACGTCACGGCACTGACACGTCACGGATATGTGTGAATAGACCTTAATTGTTCCTATCAATGTAGCATTTCAAAAATTAGATAAGTGTAGTGTCAGGCCTAAGACGAAACGCTAGTTCAAAGGGCAAACGCCTAAAATACTTTTATATAATTGGTGGTAAATGGCAGAAGAAAGCAAGGAAGGCAAAATTTGAGATGGAGGGACAAAGTAACGAAATACCGGGAGAGGGAGAGAAAGGCTCGAACCGAGAGGAAGCTGGATACAGGATCACTGGAGGAAGAAAATTAGAGACATTAAAGCCAACCCTGTATGACACAGGATAAGGCTGAGATAAAGAAACATATGAAACTGTGAAGGGCCACACACAGCCAGGATGTGAGTGGCTTACGTCACGACAAGCCCCTGACATCTGCATGTCCACTTACAGAGGTGCGAAAATTAACACTATTTTTAAAATTTCCACTGTAGCATTACATATTACTTGCCTGCCCATATAAATCTTTTTGTTCTGCAGTGGAGCTCCTTTACGCGTTACTTGTTGTCTGTTTAATGTAAATTAGAAAACACAATTTACCTATTCTTTCAATTACATCAGTGACGGTATTATGGTCAATAGGCTGCTTTATAAATAAAAAAGGCCAGTGTTGAAGATTTTTAACTTTTCTTTTGAGTGTAATTGGATAAAACGGAATTAGACGAGTTGTTCTGTGATGTTTTGCTTTACTTAAGCGCTGGTAATTAGCTGTGCTTTTTACTATTTGCAACCCAAACTGTTGGAAACTAATGTAGGATTAGCAACAGACAAAACACAAATATTTAATCTCAATTTAATATTTAAAAAATACGAGTAATACAGCATTTCACAACGTTTAGTGAGTTGGACGAATATTTGACTGAAAGATAGGGAGTTCCACGGAACAAATTAAAAAGACAAGCGAGGGAAAACTAAAACTAAGGCAATTTAATTTTTTCTCCTTTGAGTCTGATAATTTTTACACCTCTGTAGATTACTCAAAATATCAGGAGCAACTTGAGACCAAACCAAACCGAACCCCATGGCACTAGAGCCCTTAGAGGGCCTTGGCCAACCAAGCGACTGCTGCTCAGCCCGAAGGCCTGCAGATTACGAGGAGTCGTGTGGTCAACACGACGAATCCTCTCGGCCGTTATTCTTGGCTTTCTAGACCGGGGCCGCCATCTCACCGTCAGATAGATCCTCAATTCTAATCACGTAGGCTGAGTGGACCTCGAACCAGCCCTCAGGTCCAGGTAAAAATTGCTGACCTGGCCGGGAATCGAACCCGGGTCCTCCGGGCAAGAGACAGGCACGCTACCCCTACACCACGGGGCCGGCGGAGCAACTTGAGAGGTTGACAAAAATGAAATCAGGTACACCATAAATGATTATCCCGTCAAAGAAGGATACAATAGCCAGTATTTTCTTTTTTTTTACAATTTGTTTTACGTCGCACCGACACAGGTATATCTTATGGGGACGATGGGGTGGGAAAGGCCTAGGAGTGGGAAGGAAGCGGCGGTGGTGTTAATTAAGCTACGACCGCAGCATTTGCCTGGTATGAACATGGAAAAGATGGAAAGCAGACTTCAGGGCTGCCGAACCAACTATCCCCTGGATGCAAGATCAGAGCTGCGCGCCCCTAACCACACGGCCAACTCGCCCGGTATAACCAGTATTAAATACATAACAATTAAATTACTTCAGCTCAATACGGTGACACCGAATTAAAGACTGTGAGGTGTCTAACGGTGTGTCGCGAATGTAAACTAAGGGCGATGACACACACGGCAGTTTTCGCCGAGTTGGTAGCACATTCGGTGGCAACACTTTACAAAACACGCGTGGATATGAACGAGCTGCAGCATCTCTGCTAATAATAATAATAATCATCGTATGGCCTCAGCTACCGTGTGCAGACACTTCAATTTGACGCCATCTGGCTGTCTGCTTGTCAATTTCGACGTTTCGTTTTACTCTAGGTCCCCACTAGATGGCAGACCGAGTAAACCGAAACTCTCTTGGGCGTCTATGGCTGAGATTTAATGAATTTTGTCGGGTAAACACCAAATGTGTCACCAGAGATCTTTTACATGCCGACATCGTACGACATGGAGTGTCGAATGGACTTTTTTCCGCCCTTCAAAAATCCGACTACCTCTGCCGGGTTTGAACCCGCTATCTTGGGATCCGGAGGCCGACACTCTACCGCTGCGGAATGTGGACCCTGAAAGAGATTACGTTTTATAGGAATAGTTTATAATTATATTGTTTCTAATTTGTTTAGGATAAAGTATACAAGCAAGAATCGATGAATGCCGGTCTATCCTATTGGGAGTGATCGAGAAACAAGAGGTCAATTTTATACTTTATTCCAATAAGCAAGGAGAGATAAAGAAATACGAGGGGGTATCAAATATAAACGGGGTTTTATTTTTTATTTAAATTAATTTATTGAAAAACACAAGGCAATTACAATTTGTTTCTCCACATAGTTTTCTGCATTGGAAAGCATTTGTCTCAGTGTATGAGCAGCTTTTTGATGCCCCCGTCGTAAAAATGGGTCTTGTCACCAGCCAGTTGCGCACGATGTCTTCCACACTGTCGTCATCTTCAAATCGTTGCCCTCCTAGAGCTTCTTTAACCGGTCCGTACGAATGCAAATCACAGGGTGATAAGTCCGGGATGTAAAGAGGATGATTAAGTGTAGTCTAGTGCATTTCCTGTAGCCTGGAGACAGAGCTGCAGTATGGCGCCGGGCATTGTCGAAACGGTTGGTCTCGTCTTTTTTTGGGGGGGGGGGAAATGCAACCCTCGCCCTGTTCAACAGCAACATTGATCGTGCGTCGCTCATGAAAAAAATCAATCAGTAATAATACCTTTAACCACACGAATGTTGTCGTCTGTAATGCTGGTCCGAGGACGGCGATCGTGTTGCTGATTTCCCACATGTTCTCGTCCTTCCTTGATATTTTTATGCCAGGCAAACACCCGCGGCCTTGACAATGTTTGATCACCGAACTGTGCAGTCAATCTTTGGAAAATTGGCGCCGTTGTATCTCCTTCACGAGCAAGAAATTTTTTAATTATACGTTGTGCAGTGAAGGGGTGCACCTGTTGCTCCGACATCGTGAGGGTTACTGACGAAATGACGAGAAACATCTAACAGCACGCTCTCCCCACTCCTTACGGTCCCGCCATAGCATAGCAGAAGCGTGGGGCCACTCCTACCAACTGTTGATCTTCAGGAACAAAAATCCCGTTTATATTTGATCGAACTTCATATATTTTTAAATTTTATTCGGATGTCAATCGCTTGTTTCAATGAGGTACATAAACACGAAAATTAACACTTCTACTCTTCAGGCAAGCAACTCAATGTTGAAAACATGCCAGTGATATGAGCCAAGAATTTTAGGTAAATAAAGTATAATAAAGTAGGAGAATATAATCCTTATTCCTAAAAATTACAATCCTTTTCTTAATGATCTTTATCAGGTCGGTTTGATTAGCAGTTTTCTTTTTTCTACCACTACGAATGCTAACGTGAGCTATTGCGGAGTTTAACTTAAGCCTTTATAACTACATTCTCTGTGGACATCTTTTTTTCGCTATTGGCTATTGGCACCGACACACATAGGTCTATGGCGACGATGGTATAGGAAAGGCCTAGGAGTTGGAAGGAAGCAGATGTGGCCTTAATTAAGGTACAGCCCCACCAATTGCCTGGTGTGAAAATGGAAAACCACGGGAAACCATCTTCAGGGCTGCCGACAGTGGGATTCGAACCCACTATCTCCAGGATGCAAGTTCACAGCCGCGTGACCCTAACCGCACGGCCGACTCGCTTGGTATGGACATTTTTCACAAGAAACGCCTGATGGTATTAAACCAATTAACGTATAACGTTATGTAGATAACTTAATTTTGCTAGGGTTTGAATCAAGAGGGAAACCGAGTAAACAAACAAGCGATTTTAGGCTGTTTTCCCGAGACTGCATTTAGACCAGCAGTTATTTTCGAAGTTTATTTTTAGTTTAATAGAGCTATCCAAGACTCACAATTGGAAACCTTTCCGGACGTTTTAGCCTTTCGACGTTCGGCCCAATTGAGAAAATTTATCAACTTTTCCTTTTCGTAGTATGGGGACCTGTACGTACAGTATTCTGCTAGGAAGTGTTTTGTTTTCAACATTAAAATAACAAAGAAAAATACTCGTATGAGAACCAGTATACCCCCAGAGGAGAGAAAAGCTATAATACTGAGGTGAATACCACACACACTTACTTATATTTTAAAATGAAAATGAATTAAATTATCGTTTCCTTCTGAGAACTTAATTTATGAATGTATTTTTATTTATTTATTTTTACTCAATAATCAAACTACAAATTAAATTAAAATATTATACGCGCCGACTCAGAAACCGCTGTGCATGATCAGTGGTGTTGAACTCAACGCACGGAGGAACCGCTTGGAGTAATGAAAGAGCTCACTGCACATCGGTAGTACAATATGCTGCCGACTCGATGAAAACCGCTGTGTGTGCCTTCGCCCTAACGACAAACACATCAACTACACTATCTAACTTACTTACCATCAATTGGAAAATAGTGCATAGAGTGGAACACTAAAGTCTACATACACCCCATTTCGTAGCATGTTGTGTACAACCCGGGATGCACAGAGGTGTACGTGCAACTGTACGTCTGCGTTCACAACAACGGAAACTAAGGTCGTCAGACCAGTATCGTGCACGACAAGCGTGATAGATACTGCGGTACAGAAGTCAACAAACACTGTCCTCAGTTGTAGGAGAGATGTTGTGGTGAACAGAGTGAAAGTTGCACGGTGTGTTGATACAGTAGACGTAGACGATCGCGTAACATGGACCAAAGAGGAACTGAAATACCAATGGAGGTGAGGAAAAATATCATTCAGCTCAGTAAAAAGGCCTTTACACTGCACAAAGTTGGGGAAATTTGTAGAAGGAGCCATGCAATTGTCCAAACCGTAATGAGAAACTACAATGATTGAAGACGTGTAGAAAACAAAGATAGATGTGGACGACCACCAACTTTAACTAACAGGAAGTGCCGATATATGATTACAGAAGTATACGCCGATCCCAGAATTACAGACACGGAGTTGGCGGTAAATGTCGCAAATATTAGTGGCAATATTGTTCATTCCATCACAGTAGGCAGACTTCTGTCCAATCATGAGTTTGATAGTAGAACAGCAAGGAAGAAACCGTTCGTAGGCAATGTAAATGAACATAAGCGCCTAGATTTTTCAACTCTGCATCGAAGTAAAGTAATAATTTATTGCAGCCAATGGCCATACACACAATTATTCACAATGATTAGATTACATAGGCAATTAAATTCCATAGAGTAAAAAGGTACAATGTCAGATAGTCATTGTCAGGTCTTTACTAGCAGTCATAGTGGGGATTGACTTCCGTTCCGCTTGTAAGCAGGTCCGTACATTGGTGCTCGTATGTCCAAGTGTTCCATCTGTGAGAGGACATTTAGAGCTGAACTCTGCCTCACACATATTGTAACGCACAGTGATGGGAGGCCGTTTGCTTGTCTAATTTGCGACACTGTATTGAGATCGCATTTTGCAGGGCACAGTGATGAAAAGTCTTCTGTCTGCCTAATTTGCAACACTCTGTTGAACATGCCTCGTCCGCTTGTAGGTGCACGCGGTTCCTCTTTACCAGTCTTTAGCGAGTGCGGTAATGGATATTGTTCTTGCGGTGCAGTTGATGAGGTGGTACCTGGGGCATTTTCCACCACAGAGCCGGCAGGTACATTCTTCGTCTGGTTCGTGGTATCCAGCGGTTTGGCATACCTTTCCGTGGAACCCGTGGACGGTGAATCGGGTGAAGGTGTGGCGTAGGTTGAAGCCCGGCCCTTTCCATTCGTCGTTTCTCACTGCCTCAGTTTCATAGAATTCTTCCGGGATTTGCTGTGCTTTTCGTCGTCTTTCTTCCAGGACTGCGGCGGATGCTTCGGTGTCGGGAAGGTTGAAGGAGGTTTTTATGTCCTCTAGGAAGAACGGTTCATCCACCAGGGTGTACACCAGTCTGTTCTTTGTATATTTTGATAGTTGGAGGATTCGCTTGAGGTATCCAGCTTTGATATTTTCAATCCTTTCTAGATTCGCTGTGGTTAGTTTGTGCCAGACTAATTGTATACCGTACGTGGCTACCGGGGCAACTTTAAGTTTGAACAATGCCACGGCCGTTTTCACTGATAGATTCTGGAGCTTGCGAATTTCGAACATTGCTCTAGTTGCTGCTATCGCTCTTTCTTTGACGTGTAGTGTGAAAGTTGCTCCTGTAGTCTGGAGCGTGATACCTAGGTACTTGAATGACGATACTATTTCTAGCTGGTCCCTGCCGTTTGAGAAAACGTCGTCTTTTGCGAGTCTTCCTCCTCTTCTAAATTTCATCACTTTTGTTTTCTCACTGTTGATAATTAATGAGTTTTTGTCTGCCCATTCTTGTAGGTTATTGAATGCCTTCCGGATTGCGATGGGGTTTCTTGATAGCAGAGCCATGTCGTCGGCATACATTACAAGATTGACCCCTGCTGGTTCTGTTGCACTTGCGATGTCGGCTGTCATCAGGTTGAACAATACCGGGCTCATTGGGTCTCCTTGGAGTACTCCTTTGGTCTGCGTTATAGGTGCTGAGATTGTTGTCCGATCGTGAATTTTCACATAGTTTACGTTAAGTATAACTTTTATGATTTCCAATTCATGCTGCAAGTTGGTTGGTGTTAGTGTTGCTTCCAGTTTTCCTATTAGTATCTTCCTGTCGATGCTGTCGAAGGCCTTTTGATAGTCGATGAATATAGTGTACAGTGGTGTGGATGGTTGTGCTAGAGCGGTGTCTATTTCATTTGTTACTTTCCCTATGGCTTGTAGTGTTGACTTTCCGTCCATGAATCCGTATTGGTTGGGTGGTATCTCTTCTATTATTCTTGGTCTGATGCGGGCCATGATGGCCTTTGAGAACATTTTGAAGATATTGCACTCCAGGGCGATTCCTCGGTATGAGCTGGGATCATCCCTATTGCCCTTGCCTTTGTACAGTGTGATAGGTTGGCCTGTCGCCATATGTTCGGGATCCTCTTGCTTCTCAGGCATTCATTGAACAGTAGCGTCAGTACACTTACAGTGTCCGCCGCCGTGGCCTTGATGTGCTCGTTGTACACTCCGTCCGGGCCTGCTGCCTTTTTGTCCTTGGATTCTTGGATAATTCTCCATACTTCATCGGCTGTGAGTGGTTGGAGTGTATGTTCCGGTATGTCTCTTTTTTCAAACTCGTTCGAAGATGCGTTCCCAAAAAGTTCTGGGAAGTGTTCCGTCCACCGCTGCGGGCTTATTATAGAGGTTTTCTGTGTTGACTTGCTTCCTTTCAGGATTCGGTGGGGTTTTTCCTCTGCTTCCTCGATCAGCTTTTTCTCTTCTAGTAGTTTGTGGTCTACCTTTATCATTCTTAGTATTTCTTTATATGCTTTCCTCGCCTCAGCGTATTTTTGTAGGTGACATTGGCTGCTACTGGATCTGGCTTTATGGAGGTATTCCAGAGTTTCTTGTCTTGCAATGTAGCATTCTTTGTCAAACCATTTCTTGGCCGTTCTCTGGATGATTGGTTTAGTAGTAGAAGCCAGTAGAATTTGATGCAGTTTTGCCGTGGCATCGAAGTAAAGATTACATATTTTGGAATAAAGTGCTTTTCACGCGTTAGAGTTCGACATCTTCCAGTGTGCTGGAAAGCAAACGGTGGGGCGTAAAAGGAATGATAGTTTAAAGAAGAAACCTCTCGTACCATCCGTGAAGCATGGTGGTGGAAATATCTTTGTGGCGTTGCATGTCTGGAGGTGGGGTTGGGAATTTAGTATTTATTGAGAATATTATGGACAAATGGAAGTATCTCACCATCTTAAAGGAGAATTTGAAACGATTTGTGGCAAAACTGGGACTAGGAACATGGTGGGTGTTTCAGCAAGACAATGTATCCAAGTACACAGCCAATGTCGTAGAAGAATGGTTACTTTACAATGTACCAAAATATTGAACTCGCCTCCCCAGTCATCAGACATCAATCCAATTGAACACTTCTGGACAGATCTAAAGCGAAGGATAAGAAAATACAACAGCAAAAGCAAAGATGATCAGAAAAAGGCCTTAGTGGAAGAGTGGAGTAACTTTACATCTGCGGACAGAAAAAAGTTGGTGGAATCTATGCCTCGACGTTTGGAAGCTGTGATCGAACCTATAGGCGGCATTACAAATTATTAAATCGTACATGAAGGTGAACAACATCGCAGTGTACGTTGACTTTTGTACCTAACCTGTGTTTCATTTGTATGCTCAAGATGTCAGTATATGGAACCTTATTAATTATACAGTATATGTATGTTATTTTTCAGTTTCTAACATGTCTGTTTATGATAGAGAAAGTGGATGCATACATAATTTTCTTGATTGCTTTTGCTTTGAAATGTTATTTTTACGGCGTATGTATATTTTAGTGTCCGACTGTATCATCAGCATTTCTATTAATTTACAATGGTACGGATGGGCAATATTTCTGTTTAGTTACGTTCTGCTTATGGAAAATCTGAAGTTGAACGTATATTTTCACATTCTTCCCACATTTACCATATTTTAGGTTTGACAGTACTTCGAAGTGTGTCCTAGCATCTTGATGATAACGCTTGTTATTTAAGTGGGCCTAACATCCAAGTCACGACCTTTAGTGGTACGAAATGAGACAAAATGTAATGACAACTTAAAATTCTAAAATTCATCCACTGACCAGAATTCAAACCTTGGTGATGAAAAATGAATCGATAAATATGACTTTAAATTAATGAACGGATCAAACTCACAATACTCAAAGTTAAAAATAATTCAAAAACCGACCAACTGAATAGAATCAAAAAGACGACGATGAACAATGGTATACTGAACAAGGGGCTGCTTCAGGAGCACAGTTCTAAATCGATGATGCTTCTTGTCCAAAATTCAAGTGAACGGCCGCTTATAATGGTACTTATCGCTAGTAATGTAGAACTATGCTATTTCTCATGAAGTGGTAATAACCGCAGGTGTCGTAGACTCACGATGTTACTCTCATTGTGGTACGACTCACAGGTAATGTACTACGCACAGGTAACGCAGACCTGTGGTGTTGCTCACATAATGGCGCCACTCATAGGCAACACAAACCCATGGTGCTGCTCACATCGTGGTACTAATCGCAGGGACCCATACTATCCCATTGGTGTTCCTCATATAGTGGGTACTAACCACAGGCAACGTAAGCCCATGGTATTCCGCATAGAATGGTAGTAATCACGGCTACTGTAAACCCATAGTGATCTACCCTCGATGCTACTTATCACATACGTATTGTGTACCTATTCGCAAGTAAAGTCGAACTGTGGTGTTCCGCACGTAATGGTACTAATAACAAGTAATCTCATGGTTTTAATTCAATCATCCCTTGGTCGCCCCTTTTAGTCGCATCTTACGACAGGCAGGGACATTATGGGTGTATTTTTCGTCTGTGTCCACCACCCACAGGGGGTGCTTGCATTTTCATTGATTTGCTGTCTAGTGGTACTGTACTTTACGATTAATTTAATCCTAGAAGTTCATATTGGAGTCCCGACAAAGGACGTTATTTGTCCCAGCTGCTGTTTGAATTATGTAGCGTAATTGGATCGAGCTCTAAGCACACATGTCTCACTTCCTTTGACAGAGTTTCTGTGTAATACATCCGTCAGTACACTCGATATGAACCAGCAAGTATACAGCTAGAAACTTCGACAAGTATCGTCTAACATCGGGAGAAATAATAATAACATACGATATACTATATTCCATCACGATTCCTGCCCAGCTTTTTCATTGAGGGTTTTTAATAATAATAATAATAATAATAATAATAATAATAATAATAATAATAATAATAATAATAATAATCTATATAAATAAAATTTTAGGGGTCCGCTGTCTGTAATTTCGTTTGTTTTGCCAATTTTTCAGATATTTATCCGTTTTAGGTCAACTCAAGATCGAATCGGTGGCGTTCATTTTTCGTGTCTGTCTGTTTGTCTGTTTGTTCCACCATCACGACGAGACGGCTGGATAGATCTCAACCAAACTTCATATTTAGATTATAATCATCCCGAGAAAGGTTTCGATATGGATATCATATTAAAATCTTCGAATATACGGGGGTTTATAGGAAAACCAGAACGGTTTTCGTCCATTTTCTCTTATACTATTGATTTTCTGTAAACTCCGTGGACCGTATGTGAAACGCACCTTCATTGTAAGCAACTTTCGTTATGTTCATAATTTACCTAACGCTTCAAATGACGGAGAAATTTACAATTTTCCGCTGGTATCATGCTCTGCATTGAGTGACCGACAGACCGACAACGAACCTACAGGTTACCATGGCAACGTCTCTGACTGCATGCCAGCAGGGAAGTAACGTATTGCCATTTTACTCATCATGCCATTAAATTTGTGGTTGTTCCTTGGGTAGAAGGCAAGAGATGCGTCAATCGGCCATTCTGCGGGATATTGGCGGAATATCGTTGGAGATTATAACCGTCCTCGAATAACTCAAGTAATAACACCATTACTCATTTTCGTATCTGTTTACCTAAGAACCCCTGCACCTACATTTCTCATCTGTTACCGCTTTATTATATCCATAACTCACACCAGCATAATTTATTGAGGGGCATTTGATTTTTCAATACAATCACTTGGTATTTACATATTTGTCGTCATCCGGCTATCCTCAGTTATAATCCATTTTCTATTAATGTCAGCTTTCTTAGATGTATTATTTTGCTTCATTAATTACTCCGTATGTACGCGAGTGCTAATCGCGAAAGCTGGACACCCTTTTCTTTGAGGAAATATTCTATGCTATGGAAATATATAACTTTTGGCCTCGAAAAATTTCGAAATATGGATGCAATTTTAACGACGGTGCAGACCTTCGTTTCGGGATAATTGGTGGCTAATCAGTAAGTCGTATCACAAATCAGAAAGCACAATCGCATTTCATTTTGGAGAGATCTACAACTTTGGTACTATGACTTTTTCCATAACTCATACCAATATAATTTATTGAGGGGCATTTCATTTTCCTATACATTCACTTATAATTTACATATTTGTACTCATCCCGCTGTCCTCAGTTATAATCCTATTTTCTGTTAATTTCAACTTTCTCAACTGTATTACTTTCTTCCTTAATTACTCCGTATGTATGCGAGTGCTAATCCTGAAACCTGGACAATCTTTTCTTGGAGGAAATACATCTCCCAGGACTTGCAAATGTATAACTTTTGGTCCTGGAAAATATCGAAATGTGGATGCAATTTTGACGACGGTGGAGACTTTTCTTTCGGGATAATTGGTGGCTAAACCGTAAGTCGTATCACAAAAGATCGCGTTTCAATTTAGAGAGATCTACAACTTTGGGACTATGGCATTTTGTCGTATCTCTATCCCTTATTCGTTAAACAGTACTGCAATTCTCGAGTTCAAGTTAATGTTGTACATTTTACACGTGTATGTTACTGTTTGGTACACTTATAGGAAAGTTGCAATCATGACATTGGGCAGGCAGATTGACATGACCAGTTCGCAAAATTTTATGATTCCAGGGTCACATGTGTATCAAAAAAATAAAGTAGTATGTGAAAATTGTACAAATTTCACCCCATTCAATGAATAACTGAATGTAACGCATAAATATAGGAGATATGGGAACATGTCACAGGACCAACCATGTAGAATATGAACGAGTAGTCTTACTCACTGCATTTACAGTAATTTAAGGAGAAATGCGTATACAATGTAGAATTCCGTAGCGAAGCACGGGTACATTCGCTAGTCTATATAAATAATATAAATAAAAGCAACTCGGTCTGGAGCGATGTATATATAAATACTTAAAAATGAAAAGACACGTGAATTAATGAGGCACTTCCATAAATCTCAGAAATTTTAAACTTGGTACGGGAGACGCTGATGACCCCAAGATCCCTAGAAAAATTGAAAATTCTCAAAATTCCCTGAAGGGAGCACGCTGGGGGCCTCAAATTTTGGGCTCAGCATTAGAACGCAATTGTATAATTTATCCAAAGCGACAACCTATAAGTTTCGTGGGCTTAAGAATTTTCAGGAATTTCCTCATTTTTATCCCCCGTCCCCCCAAATCAAGATGGCGCCACAACCTGCCAGATGAGGTAGTAAATAGAAATTTGGTGAAATTATAGCTTTTAGTCCCTAACTGACGGAAAAATTCCAAGATTTTTAAATTTTCACTTTTTACCCTCAAAGATATCGAAATATGGAGGCAATTTTAATGACTATGCAGACATTCCTTTTGAGGTATTTGTTGGCTAAACGGTAAGTCGTATCGCTAAACGGATGGCACGATCTCCGTTCAATTCGGAGTGATATACAACTTTGGTCCTATGACTTTCTGTCGTATCTCTCTCCCTTATACGTTAGATTTGGCCGTATTTCTGGATTGTTCTTAAATTTGGTGATCTTTACAAGTATACTTCATTGTTTGACACACTTATAGGAAAGATAGGATCATCAAATTTTACACGAATATTGGTCCACCCAGTAGCCGTATTTGTGCCAAATTGTATGTTTTAAGCTGTCACATAAGTATCTGAAAAGTAATTCTATATGTGTAAAGCTTACACCAATTTCACCCAACTCTTCTAAAATAATCTTACCTTTAAACACATGAGATACTTGAACATATCATAGGACCAGCCATTTAGACCACTAAATGTGCCCAGAAAGTGCGTATTATCGTATAATCCGTTTTTCGATTTGATGTACCGTTTAGCAGCAGTAATTCTGTAAATGAAGATAAACATCCATATACTTCCGCATGACGATTATATTCATTCACTGAAATCGATTTGTAGCGATCTAGAAAGGTTTTGTTGCCATTGTTATTAAGTACTTTGCAAATCGATAGTGACTGTCAGAAGGAGGGGATCCGCTTTCGTAATCAGTCCTCCCCACATCGACTTTGACAGTCAGTGAGAAATGGGTCGTCCTTCACCTCCTATGCACTTTTTCAATGCATAATTCCTTTCTCGATTCGACTAGCAGAAGACTAGGGAGCGTGCATTTTTTTTCAAAACTCTTTTACCCGATTCTGTTTGTTAGTAGGCAAGGGTGTCTTCCATTACAAACAAATTTACCCATTTAAAATGTGACCGACCATAGGCATAGTGGCCTGCTATTATAATGGAAACTCACCAACTCGGTGTGACTGGCAGTAAGCTGACTGGTATTAGAAAATGCGCCTGCCATTATAATGATAGGAACGCAACTCACTTTTGATTGGCAGTAGGGAAGGTCCTTGCAAATATAATAAAAGTTCCACAACTGTAATCTATCTGAAAGTAGGAAATGGTGTCTGCCATTGTAATGAAACCTCCCCAAATCGATTTTGGCCGCGCACTAGGGAATGGGGCCTGCCGTTAAATGAAAATTACCAACTTCTTTGTGAATTTCAGTAGACTAGTGGACTTGCTATTATTATTGCAATTCCGAAAATCGCACTTGCATTGGAAACAACGCCTGTGGATTTCAAAATGCTGTTTCTCGGATAAAGTTACGACACATGCACTTTAAAAAATCTTATTCACTTCATGTGCAGTAATTTACTTTGATATCCGTATACAATGTAGAGTACCGTAGCGAAGCACGGGTACATTTGCTAGTATAATAATAAGGGGAAAAACAAGAAAATCTGCTTCTTAAGTGACACAGCCTACCCTAATACTCACAACCTCCACTCAACACATATAGAGAAGATACCCAAGTAGGATACACAGATCTGGCCACAGATATAAAAACCATGTGTAAACTCAACAATGTTATCATCATTCCAGTAGTGTTTGGATGTACCGGTATTACACCAAGGACACTACACAGGAGCATTGAAGCACTTAATCTCCATCCTGTCACTTGCAGAGAATTTCAAAAAGCAGCAATCCTGGCCACTTGCCATAGAGTAAGGAAGTTTTATTGGCATGAACCATTCACCATATACAGAGGACTAATAAAAGTATCCTATAAATATGACAGGAGGGACAGGTTTTCCTCCGGGTACTCCGATTTTTCCTGCCGTATTTCATTCCAGTAACACTCTCCAATATCATTTCATTTCATTTCATATGTCATGCATTAATCATTACCCCAAGAGGAGTGCAACAGGCTTCGACAGCCGGCACAATTCCTATCCTCGCCGCTAGATGGGGCCTTTATTCTTTCCATTCCTGACCCGGTTGAATGACTGGAAACAGGCTGTGGATTTTTATCATCATCGTCATCATCATCATTTTGTAATTAAACTTATGATAATTAAGTTATAATTATCATTACTAAGGGATAGTTCACCCTAGTGTACTCATTTATTCAGCCTAAGAATCCTGGGTCCAAATTTCATTGATTTTGTTGTACTTAGTGGTTTAACGTCGCAATAACGCATCGAATGTTTTCAGCAACGCAAGAATGGGAAATGGCTAGGATTGAGAAGGTAGCGGTCCTGGCTTTAATTAAGGTACGATCCCAGTTTTTCCTGGATGTGAAAATAGGAAACCACGGGAAACCATCTTCAGGGGTGCTGACAGTGAGATTCGAACCAACCATCTCCCGAATGTAAACTCACCCCCTAACCGCACGGCCAACTGCCTCGATCTTGGAGAATGGGCGTGAGATTTTCGATAGTACCAATGTATAGGGACGGTAAAGGCATTAGGATATGAAAACCCCGGCCAAGACCGAAATTAATGTGGGATGACGATATTGATATTATTATTATTATTATTATTATTATTATTATTATTATTATTATTATTATTATTATTATTATTATTATTATTATTATTTCGTATGGGCCACCTGAGGACCAAGATGTTCATGTTTTCCGCTTAGAGAGGAGCTTGATGGTAGCCTAGTACTCGCGAATTCTCTGGCTATGATTCTCCCTTCTTTCCTTTGTCCTTTATTAAACATTGGTCTGTCTTGAAACCTCAGATTCTTGTTCTGAGAGGTGCTCGGTTTCTGATGTCGTTTTCAGTTACTCCCAGCTCCTGCATGTCTTTCTTCACTTCTGTTAGCCACTGTGTTCCTGTCTTTCTGTTTGCACAGTAGTTGAGAAGCCGGTAGATCATCCTAGTTGGGTTCATCCTTGTGACATATCCATAGAAGGTCAGACGTCTCTTCCTGGCTACGTCTGTGTTTTTTTCAGTATAACTATTTAGCTCCTGGTTTGGTCCCCTTCTGTACTCGACATCTACTTTGATCTGTCCTAGTGGCCTATCTTTCTGAATATATTCCTCTCCTGGATCTCCAATTTGTCCAACAATCCTTTCCTGCTCAGTATCAAGAATTCTGTGGCGGACATTACTTCCTAGCGGATAACTCTCTATTATTATTATTATTATTATTATTATTATTATTATTATTATTATTATTATTATTATTATTATTCATTAATGGGGCCGATATTTTATTCTCCGTTTAAGAGGAAGAAATACAGATCTTCATCAGACACGCATTATATCTGTAACGTCCGCAAAAACTGGAGATAGAAAGAAAGAGAGAGAGACTGCTATGTTCTTTCTTTATGACTTAAGACCTCCGCGATCAATGGAATTCTATTTTTCAACTGTGCTTTCACTTCGTGTTATTTCAATTGATTTTTGTGCCGATATCAGTCTCGTGTTTCCGTGAAATAATGACTTGGGCTCCTGTGTGCATTTCAATAAATAATAGCTCGGTCTGGCCGAAAGAGCTTCCAGTTAATTGACCGGCTCAATCTTGTTACTCGCCAGCACTCCCAGTAGCGAAGTCGAGAACTCCCATGTTGAACACCGAATGATGGTAGTAACCCGAGTTAACACCTGAAGTGTAGTGAATTCTCTAACAAGCCGATGTGAATGGATTTTCTAGTTTTCAATATCACTGACCTCCACCAGGATCGAACATTCACGAAGAAGGATGGGATGACATAGACCCCGGACTTGTGTGCAGTAATAGGTCACAATGCAAACTAATTTGGTTATTAGGAATTGTGGACTAGCCCACTCTACCATAGTGTAGGGATAGTAACAAATTCTAGAGGTTTTGATGAGCCGTTCCCCTTATGCTTATGCAATGCTTGTAGCATAATCGTTGAGCAGGCAAGTACGAAGGGCTTATTATATTGTTTTAAACTCTATTTTTTTCTACCCAAATGAAGTACATTACACATCAGTTCCTACGTCCACCTTCTCAACATAATGTCCTTGTAACTACGCACTTTTGCCATCGATGTGTCAGACTCTCCAGACCTTCCTGAAATAATTCTTTCGGAGTGCCGCGTGCCCATGCCATGACAGCTGTGTCCAGTTCTGCAAAATCCGCAAAACGGCGACCACGCAGAAGTTTCTGTTCGCGAACAGGTGATAATCACTTGGTTCCAAGTCGGGAGAGTATGGTGGGTGTGGCAGCACCGTGAATCCCATTTGTGGCTCATGGTAATGGAGCCATGTCTCATCACCATTCACAAGCCTAGCCGTGAAGTCGGCTGGATCTTAATCATGACGTTGCAAAAGTTCTCTGCACACGTCCACACGCCTCTGCTTTTCGTCTGCGGATAATGGTCTAGGTGCCCACGCGGATGACACCTTCCCCATCTGTAAGTGGCCGTGCACGATCCGCTGCAAGATGTTTCAGCTAATTCCCGTGGCTGCCTCCATTTCCGTTTCTTCGGATGGCCTGTTCGACGTGGGAAATGTCGCCTTGTGTTGACACTTTCATATTCCTTCCAGAAATGGTTCCCTTGTCCACTGATGTGCGCCCTGTTTTCCAATCTTCCACCCAGTTTTAAGGTGTTTTCTGTGACAGCGCATGTTCTCCACAGATTGCCACCAAGCGCCGATGAATTTATGCAGTGGTCATGCCTTCTTTGCATAGAAAGCAAATCGTATAGCGTTGTCCCATACGCACGGTTGGCAATTTCTAGCATCCAGCCGGCCAAAAATAATATTTTCAACCCTTGTCTTTGGTGTTCATTTTCTGTGGAAACCGCGAGAATATTCTTTCTTCAGAGAGGCTTCCACTTCTGCGGACATTACTGGAGTAGATATAAATTTAATAAACCATCTACGTGTCATCGTAGAAACTCTTTCTTGTGGGTATGCCATTGATAAAGTGACATTTGGCATGCACGCAAAGGAAACTATACAATTGTACTTACAAAAATACAAATCGTACTACATGCCTGCAACTTTGCACAAACTCTTGGGTCATGGAGAGGAGGTCATCAGGCACTGTATTATACCTATTCGATAACTCTCCGAGGAACCCCAGGAGACCAGGAATAAAGATAATAGGAAACCTTACAGAATGACACAAATACTGACCTTTTCCATAGTTTGCTTATGTCAGCGGATCCTTATATTACCAGCTTAGGGAAATCGAGGAGGAGGAAGTTGATTCCGCTTTCACGTGAAATGCTCAACTTACTGTCTGAGCCTCCTGTATCTGGTTCTGCCGAAGGAGATAATGACAGTGACGATAGCGATTCTGATGTAATTGCATCTAATGAATAAACTCTTTGGCTAGTACATGTGTTCCTGTATCTGTTTTTAAACATTCTAGACAGCATGTCCCACTATTAACATCTATTTAGTTTCTTAAAGCTATAACGAAAAATGATTAAAATTACAAAGATTACTAATTCTATTCCTGGGGTAGTAATTTGTTCTTTGTACTTGATTGACCACACACTTAATTATCTCGAATAATAGCAGTTACACACTAAGTTTTATATAAATGGGCCCATTGGTTTCCGAGATACGATTTTTGTCCGGCTAGATTCCTGAAATTACGCACTGTGAGACGGTTGCTTTCCGTGTTGTCTGCTCCTACGCAGACAGTGTTGTTATTAAATGGCTATGACGAGTGCATTCCTGGGCGTCTGTACGTGTGCTGCTATCAAACGGTGGAACAAGACACTGGCTACACGTGAGCACCTTCAAAAGTGAAATGTGAACCATACCCGGACATACAAAAAAGAATAAAGTACGCCCCTCGTATATATTTGTTACACGCTTCCTTGAGTTTGCATTCTGACTACAAACCCGGCCTCTAGATGGGGATCACTGAATACCTAGATATTATAATAATTATCAATACTGTGTAAGGAAGGATATTCATTGGAGTAATGGCATTTAACGAGCTTGTAATTGAAGGTTAAAGATTAAAGATCTCCAAACAGTTGTGAGGGGATTTTGAGGCTGTAGTAAGTTTGCAAATGATAGGGCGTGTAAGTCTCTGGTAAGACTTCGATCACCTTCTGACTCCAGTGTATTGGACCCTACGCCAGGATTACTTGATACGAGCACTGGAAAAGGTACAAACGAAAGCAGCAATACTTGTTCTGGCTGATTTCCGGCAAAAGAAAGGTGTTACTAAGATGTTGCACACTTTGGCTTGGGAATGTTGGCTGGTGTTGACACTCTCACATTCCTTCCAAAACTGGTTTCCTTGTCCATCGATGTGCGCCGATGTGTGTATATGTATAGCAGCCGGGGATAGCACGTTTCGTATCTTTGCAACTACAATCCACTTTATCAAGAAGTAGCTGTGCTCAGGACTGTACCGGCTCACTCCAGCGGGATGACGTGGTTTATGCGACACAGCATTCCCGAATCAACTTCGCGTACGGGCCAATGGCGTAGCGGCGACTTGATATAGTCTTACACAGTATGTTTCTTTAGCTTCCTTTTCAGTTTCAGAGAATTCTGTGTATTGAAAATAATGTATATGTTTAGTCTCTGTTCACGCATGAATTTTCTTGCATCGGAAATCAGTGATGCACTTCTTGAGACATTACTGTAGGCTGATGATGCGGCATTGATCAGCGACACCGTATTAGTGCTTCAGGAGGTAATTATTAGAAAAGTTATACTTCAGAAGGCAGTTGAAAAGGGCCAGAAGACAATGGACTGACAGTGAGCCGTTCAAAGACTAAATCTTCGCTGCACTCTCAAAGATCCAGTGGCTTCAAAGCCAAGTATTTTGATTGACTCCCAACCATTCCTGAAATGCAGCGCTTAAAAGTAACGTGGCTCCGTGGTGGAAAAATAGAGTGGATGAAATAATGATGTGTAGCACGGGATCAATGTAGGCTGAGTGAGGTGGAAGAATAAAGGAATGCTGTTCATGGCAGCGGTAAGGCCTGCATTGGCACATGCTTCGTAATGCTGAGCATTCCGTGAACACGTGAAACGTCATCTAAATGCCACAAAGATGAATATTCTAGGATGTCAGCAGGAGTTTTCAAGAAAGATCACAGCCGAAATCAGCTCAGCAGAAGCACGCTAGACCTAAATGAGACTGTCGTGGTGAAAAATGTGAGCGGGTGATATGTTTCGAGAAGGTGAACGAAAAGGGCGAATGCTACGTAGCCAACAGAGTCCTTATCTTTCAGCTATCCGGGGTACGAAGAAGAGGAAGGCTGAAGAACAGTTGGGACTAACAGGTGAGGCGACGAAGGCAACAACAACAACAACAACATTACGGCTATACCTATGTTTAAACACATGAAACTGTCAACAACGAAGTGCAACTGCGTTCCACTAAGTATGGAGGATCCGTAGCAGCCTTCACGAGCAGGACGTCATCAATGAAGATACATCGATGACAAAGCGAAATGAAGAATAATAAGAAGAAGAATAGATTCTCTGTTCATGAAAGTCTACCTTGCTTAGGCGGTAAATGCGTTTCCCTTTCACCGGGAAGAATGTCGTTTCGATTGCTGTCAGTCAGTCTATAAATTTAGGAACGAGCCAGACGTGGCGTTAGAGACACTCGCCCTTGAGATAAGAATTAGGTTAAAATCTGCCAGGAAAGGTGACCATGCGTAGTGTCTGACACTCTCCGACTTGTGTCAAGGTTGCAGACTAGCTCCTTCAACGCCTTTGTTGCCCGCATGGACATGGCTTTGATCTACTCTGTGTTCACGAGGAATCGAGATGTGATAAGTGGAACTCGCCTAATGAATGTACTCCGTATTGTCTTGAAAAATTAAGAGGTTCTGCTGTATAATTTTTAACCAGAATCACAACGATCGCATGGGCTCAACTTGATAAAGATTTTACACAAATACGTCTTTGAACTGGGGGCCATCCGAAAATGTGTGTACCAAAACAGTGCCGTGTAACCTAGCAACTGTGCAGGCAGGCTATGTCTTATGGCTGGTGGTCATCTGAAATCAGTGATATAAGATGTTACCTAGCAACCATTGATGGATGGCCATGATCGGGAGACATATTTATGATCACTGACTATATCACAGGAAATTTGAGACAATTTTTAATAATTTGTATCACACCGATACAGGCAGGTTTTATGGTGACGAAGTAAAAAAAGAATAGGGCTTAGTTAAGGTACAACCTGGTGTGAAAATGGAAAACCATGGAAAACCATCTTCAGGACTCCGTATAGGCCAACAACTACGTGACTCAGACCGAGTAGCCAACTCACTCGGTTTGAGAAATTTTAAGCACTGCTAATACCAACGTGAACGTGAACGCGAAATTTGTGATTTATGTATTTGAAACTTGTGGCACACATCAGACGCCAAGTAGTTCGTCGGAGTGTTCACTCAGTTCGCAGGCGCAAAACGTAGTTTGTGGAAATAACGGGCGATTAGCACCTCAAGTTACTGTAAGTACAGTACTTTCTCAAAGTTACTAAAGTGGCAGTGGAAAACTGTTACAATCTTAATCCATGTCTACTTTTCATAAAATCTCCAATACACTACCACTGACAAGTTTACGCAACGTAAGCAATATCGTACATATATATACATGATTTAAATTGATTTGATAGAATATGAGGATGTCCTTATAGAACGAAACATGTTATTCTTTGTTTAATACTGTGTGATGATTAGTGTGATAGATAGACTGAGAAGCTTTGACCTATTATTTCCTTGCCATCGCCCAAGGCCACTGCGGCAAGTCGTTGTCCATCAAACGCGAGGACGTTTATGATCTGGATAACGTTAAGTATAGACTCAATGAAAATGGCTAGGCCTCACGAACTGTCCGCTGTGGTGTGCGCTAACAAGTTTGCTGACAGTTCGCTCATGTTAGTGCTCTCCTTAGTGGGCGCGGGGTTCTTTAAAGGTGCAACGTCTCCTGACCTGAGTGTACTGCTCGCTGGAGAGGAAACGACATCTCGGAGAAGTCAAAAGGCTCCACGAGAGGAAATAAGGCAGCCCTTTGCTGCATTATTCCCACTTAGAAAGAGGGTTTTATTCGTTCCAACTCTCCAACTACGGGTCTTACAAGATAATAACGCTCATTGTGGTGTAGCCACAGCTACATAAGATGTGATGTTTATCGGTTTGCTCTGTAACGTCAGAGAACGATACCCATGCTACACGCTATTCCACCACACAGGGGATACAGTCGTACCATAACAGGAACTTTACTTGTGAGTGGGTCGTGAAAATGGAATCACTTGGTAACTTGAAGGGTCCGAAGCCCATTTTTAGAGGAAAAAAAACTGTCTGTGAACAATCAGGACCAGACGACCACCATCCTCTCGGTCCTAATATGACGCTGAAAAGTGAGAGAAAAATGGAAAATAAAAGTGAAAATTCGGAGGTCTGGGACATATTATTATTAGCTAATGTTCGAACGTCAAGCTATTCTTCTTTTTCCTCTTTTTCTTTTTTTGGTTACAAGTTGCCTTACGTCGCACCGACACAGATAGGTCTTATGGTGCCTTCGGGCTAGGAAGGGCTAGGAATGGGATGAAAGCTGCCGTGACCTTAATTAAGGTGCAGCCCTAGAATTTGCCTAGTATGAAAATCGGAAGCCACGGAAAAACATCTTCAGGACTGCCGACAGTGGGGTTCGAACACACTATCTCGCGAAACTCGCCGCAGTTAAGCGCGTGCAACTATCGAGCTCGGTCAAATGCAAGCTCACAGCTGCACGCCCCTAATCGCACGGCCAACTGTTCGGTAAAGTCGCACTAAAACATCGAAGGTTTTCTAAGAGGCAAGGATGGGAAAGGTCTAGGATTGCGAATGTAGCGTCTGTCGACTTAATTAATTAATTAATTAATTAAAGAACAGCCTCAGTATTTTCCTGGCGTGAACATGGAAATGTACGATAAACCATCTTCACGTCTACCGGGAGTGAAACTCGAACCCACCTTCTCATGAATACAACCTCACAGCAACGCGATCCGAATCGCGGGGCTAACTCATTTGATTATTATTATTATTATTATTATTATTATTATTATTATTATTATTATTATTATTATTATCCGCCGGCGCGGCATAACGCTTAGCACTCATAACTGCCCTCCTCGGAGGCCTGAGTTCGATTCCCGGTACTACCAGAGATTTAAGAATGGCATTTGGACTGCTCGTATGTGGTTAAAATGGCACGTGCAGCTCACCTCCAAGAGGGGTGTACCTGAAAAGAGCTTCACCACCTAGGGATGAGAAGATTTTCTGTTTTTAAGATTAGCCAACCCTCTGGTGTAGAGATAGCGTGCCTGTCTCTTATTCCAGGATCACGGGTTCGTTTTCCGGTCAGTTAATTTTTTTTGCCGTGGAATTGGTTGTTGTGCTCCAGTTGTTGTTGTTGTTGGACAGTTATGTTTTTAGTTTACTTTATTATCACTTGTAATGTTAATCTAGTAGTAAACTCAATCTATAGTATTGTAAGCCACAATGTTAAGTACCGGAAATAATTGTATATGAAATTGTGTATGTTGAAACTGGGTTTAGAATGTTAAACTAGTAGTATATCTTGTAATATTTTCTTTCCACGAAATTGCTTGCTGTACTCTTGTTGTTTGTTTGTTGTTAGTTAATTACGTTAACTCTATTATCAGACTACTGTAAGTGACCATTGCCACCGGGATATTTCCCATTTGCGATGTATTTGTTAATAATAATAATTTTAATTCTGGAGGGAGGTGTAGAACATTTTTCTCAAGCTCTTAGTTACAACAAGAAAACGCACAGTGCAAAAGATGGTGCTACTGATCTAGTATACATTGATGAACATTGCTTGCCATGGCTGCAATGGTGTCTAGAAACTAATGATGATAATTCAATATTGACCACCAGCCCATAAGCATATCCATGTTAAAATCACCATCACTGTTATCATAATGTATAGAAACCTCAATGAATAGGCGTCAGATTACAAATACCTAGAATGCGGGCGAACACAAGAGTCGGCATCTCAAGAACTGTGTTCCTGAAAATACGACATCTTATGTGAGCTCTGATTCCAAATTTGATGGCAGGAAGTGTTAGGTATTAGCGATGCTGCTCAACGGTGTCGAAGATTGTAACTAAAATCTCCTTCAGGCCTTTGAAATATGAATGCATCGCAGAGTATTGAATGTCTCATGGGTAGACCACGTCAGAAGTGAGGAATTGTTCCGTCGGGCCGATACAGCTTGTTTCGGACAAGCGTTATGAAATGACAAATTCAGTCTGATATAGCTGATTATCCTGGCCGCGGAATGTCCGACAGAGGTCATACATTCAAAAAACGCAATTCTGATAGAGTTTTCTTATTTTACAAGAAAACTTTCTCCCTGATGGTCGCCGACCTTGTGTAGGAAGACGGCATCAGAAGAAGATTCATCAGAGGACAAGTGCACTATTACCAGGTGGCCTTACAGCCCCGCCCCTCTGGTTTACAAGGAAGCACTACAATATTAGGGATGTGAAACAAATAGCAGTCATTTTACTACACACGCTGTGTAATGTGGTACATTTGTAAATACGTCAAAGATGCAGAAAGCAAAATAAAGAAAATAAAGAGGGCTGCTGTTATGAAAGAGCCTCGGTCACAACCCCCATTTGTCCATGGAGCAGACGTTTAAAGTACGTGCCCTCGAAGCGTTGACGCTGGAGGAGAGGGCTACTGTAATGAGAAATCCTCGGTCACAACTCCCATGTGACCATCGAGAAGACCTTTAAATAAAGTACGTGGTCTCCAAGCGTTGACGCTGGAGGAGAGGTAGGCTATAATGAGAGATCTTCGATCACAACTCCCATGTGACCATGGAGCAGATCTTTAAAGTACGTGGTCTCCAAGCGTTGACGCTGGAGAACAGGCCTGCTACTATGAGAGAGCCTCGATCACAACCCCCATGTGACCAAGGAATATACATTTAAAATACGTCGTCTCCAAGCGTTGACGCTGGAGGATCGTCCGGTTGTAATAACAGAGCCTCGGTAACAACGCCCATGTAACCGTGGAGCAGACGTTCAAAGTACGTGGTGTCAAAGCGTTACCGCCGGAGGAGAGGCCTGCTGTAATGAGAGATCCTCGGTCATAACCCTCATCTGACCGTGGAGCAGTCGTCTAAAGTACATGGTCTTCAAGCGTTGCAACTGAAGGAGCGGCGTGCTGCAATGAGAGAGTTATACACGTACAGACATTCCACTCTATCAAGAAGGTGCTTGTATGTGTTTTGAACGATTCACTAGCTCATAATTAAAACTCTGTTCGGCGAAATACATGTATATAAGGCAGGCGGCTATTTGAGAACTTCTGCACATATCGTCTGCGAGCTTTGGCTTCATTCCGATCAGATTCTCTATAGATTAAAACTATGCCTGAATATTTGGGATTGCTGAACACATCCGACATTGTTGATATGTTGACAGCATCTATACCGAATACAAGCCTACTCCTATTCGGTCAAAAAACGAGCCTTACTATTTTTTTTTCTATTTGCTTTACGTCGCACTGACACAGATATGTCTTACGGCGACGATGGGACAGGAAAGGCCTAGAAATGGGAAGGAAGTGACCGTGGTGGCCTTAAGTAAGGTGGAGGGCAAGCATTTGCCCGGTGTGAAAATGGGAAACTACAGAACATCATCTTCACGGCTGCCGACAGTTGGGTTCAAACCCACTATTTCCCACATGCGAGCTCACTTATGCGCGCTTCTAACCGCACGGCCAACTCGCCCGGTACGAGGCTTACTAACGCAAGGGGTCGTATTAGACGAGTAGCGCTGAGTGACATGTACAGAGTGGTCGTCCGATAGTTACCTGCAGGCAGTAGTACCCCTGTGAATATTCGTTATTAGACAACCCGTTCATCACTAGTGCATGTGGGACTCTTATAAGTAGAAAGTACGGTACTCGCGGGCCACCTACTACTCTGTTTACAAACTGCGTTACGTCGCACCGACACAGATAGGTCTTATGGCGGCGATGGGATAGGAACGGGCTTGGAGTGGGAAGGAACTGGCCGTGGTCTTAATTATGGTACAGCCACAACATTTTCCTATTGCGAAAATGGGAAGCCACGGAAAACCATATTCAGAGCTGCCAACAGTGGGGTTAGAACGCACTATCTCCCGAATAAAAGCTCACTGCCGCACGTCCCTAACCGTACGGCCAACTCACCCGGTCCACCTGGTATTAACTACCAAGGCTATTGTCATTTAATTATAGCAGCACATTCCAACAGAAAGCAAAGTGAAAAAAAAAGATAGATGGAAATGTTTCCTGTACACTGAAAAGCATAGAATCATGAATATGTTTTGTGGCTTAGAAGACGAGAGAGCTAATACAGATTTTTTGGTTGTTCCCCTCTTAGTAACCTTCCGGGGGTACAGATAATGTACCCTTCGGCAGGCGAAAAACAGTTCCGGTCATTCGAAAAAAATATGTAGCATCATGATGGTAGCAGAATCAGCACACAACATTCCCATACATTTCACAAAATAGCCCCAACCTATCAAGATCTACGTCAAGCAAAATGGTCGATAATTTAGCACAAACTTTTATGGTCATAAATATTTGAAAAATACGTATTATGAGAACAATTCTGCTATCTACCGTGTATAAAGCGCTTTGCTGTAACCTAGACGAAGCGTTAGTCAGAGACAGTGGAAACTCGCTTTAAACACGACGCAATTTGTACGTACTGTGTACAGAAGGCAGAGTTCTAGCTCGCGGTAATATCATCAGGACGAAGACTTCAGGGTTTCCCAAACTTTTTGTGTCTGAGACTCCCTCTGCATATCGCATTCATGCCCAAGGATCCCCTAGCCATAAAACATAATTGAGAATTCACTGAACAAAAAACAGAATTTTATAATATTACCACGTTTATTTTTCTTTCTTTCTTTCTTTCTTAATCTGTTTACCTTCCAGGGTTGGTTATTCCTTCGGACTCAACGAGGAATCCCACCTCTACCGCCTCAAGGGCAGTGTCCTGGAGCGTGAGACATTGGGTTGCGGGATATAACTGGGGAGGACGACCGGTACCTCGCCCAGGCGCTCTCATCTGCTATGCTGAACAGGAGCCTTATGAAGAATTGGAAGACCGAGCTCGATAGCTGCAGTCGCTTAAGTATGACCAGTATCCAGTATTCGGGAGATAGTGGGTTCGAACCCCACTGTCGGCAGCCCTGAAGAGGGATTTCTGTGGTTTCCCATTTTCACACCAGTCACACCAGTACTTAAATTCAGACCATGGCCGCTTCCTTCCCAATCCTAGCCCTTTCCTATCCCATCGTCGCCATAAGACCTATCTGTGTCGGTGCGACGTAAAGCCAATAGCAAAAAAGAAAAAAAGAATTGGAAGATTGGAAGGGATAGACAAGGAAGAGGGCAGGAAGAGGCCGTGGCCTTAAGTTAGGTACCATCCCAGCATTTGTCTGGAGGAGAAGTGGAAAACGATGGAAAACCACTTCCAGGATGGCTGAGGTGATAATCGAAGTCATCTGTACTCAGTTAACCTCCCGAGGCTCAGTGGACCCCGTTCCCGTTCCTGATCAAACTAACCACTACACCACAGAGGCGGACATGTTTGGTTTTTATCGTATAATTTAGGACCACTATTTAATTTACTTTATATTTAAACATTTACATAAAGTTATTTTAGATGTGCATACAAATTATAAAACAATGTGACACTTGGCTAATAATTACACAGTCTAGATCTGGAAAGTTACTTGGGACAAATAATTTGGCACGGTTGCTGGATGAATGGGACGAATGGTGCTGTTTTTCAAACACCAAGCGTTTTACAAGCGTAGTCACAGGAATCGAACATCAGCATCTACATTAGTTCCGTTCGTTTTCATTTGTGTGAGAGCAGAAAAGGTACTCACACAGGTATGTTGTCATGAAATGCATTAAGCGAAGAGGGCATAGGAGATGTCATGGACCCAAAAGTCGATATAGAGATTTGGAGTTGTGATACAAGGTCTTTTGCCATTTATCGAGCAAGAATTCCATATACTGTATGTAAGTTATACCACGGTGAAGACATAGTTCCTAAATTTAGAATAATGATCTATGAATAAAATATCGCCCTTCTACAACTCACATTATTATGCGGACCCCTGGGATTATCGTCGCGGCCTCAGTTTGGGAATGGCTGGTATAGACAGATGACTAACACTGGTTGCCTGGTTACCACTGTGTCAGTTTCTGTCCGCGCAAAATAAATATTGTGTGTGCTGAAATGATGACGCTAAATCGAGATATACCCATCCCAAAAAACATGTCCATGCTATAATCATTTTACATACCTGATGCACCATCATGGGCTTCATCCAAGAGGATGACATGAAAGGTACGGGGTGGAGGCACTGACATCATGTTTCTACACCAGAGTCTGCGAACACACTGTGTAGAGCTCCTGGCGTGCATACATCCGGTATCATTTCCGTCTGCCTCCTCCTAGCCCGTGTTTTTTTATCTCCTCCTTCCACCCTTCCGTCTCAGTTATATCTGTTTCCATAGTGCTGTGCGTTAGTACAGGCACAGTCCTGCCGCAAAATTAGTACTGTTTTGTATTTTTTTCTTTAACGATGAACTGTATGAATCCAATGAATATAGGGATGTATTCTCAGTGTGCCGGCCCCACGGTTACCCGGAAGCCCGGGTTCGATTCCCGGCTAGGTCAGGGTATTTTACCTGCATCTGAGGGCTGGTTCGAGGTCCACTCAGCCTACGTGATTACAAATGAGGTATTGAAAGCCAACAATAACGGCCGAGAGGATCCGTCATGCTGACCACACGACACCTCTTAATCTGCAGGCCTTCGGGCTGAGCAGCGGTCGCTTGGTAGGCTCTGGCCCTTCGGAGGTGTTGCACCATTGGGGGGATTCAAGTGTAACTCTTAATCGCCATTGATATTAGTTACAGATAAATCGGGACATTTGATGATCCAAAGCTGTCGCTAGAATCAGTATACCTGTATTTTTCTTAGCACCAAATGAGATCATTCGTCAGTGCGTTCATTTTAAAGCTGTGTAGATCGGAATGTATATTCCTTTGAAGACTACTAAAGAAGAAACATACCATGAGAAGAAAACAAAACAAAATAAAACTCTTTACAGGTTATTCAATGGACACTTCGACACTGCTACAATAAGGTATTCTTGGAATTCTTGTCTGCAAGCATGATCAGGAAACAAAATTCGGAAATTTCCATCCTTAATACGAATTCGTAAACGTAATTTGTGTAAAGTTGTATTGAAAGTGAAAATCCACAGCCTGTCTGTAGTCATTCGATCGGGTCAGGAATGGAACGAATGAAGCCCCATTTATCGGCGAGGATATGAATTGTGCCAGCTACCGAGGCCTGTCGCACTCCTCTGGGGCAATAATTAATGACTGACAGATGAAATTACATGATATTGGAAAGTGTCGCTGGAATGAACGTGACAGGGAAAACCGGAGTACTCGGAGAAAAATGTCCCGCCTCCGCTTTGCTCAGCTTAAATCGGCACGCTACCACCTGAGGCATGGAGGATCCTTGTAAAGTTTTTTTTGCTACCTGCTTTACGTCGCACCGACACAGATAGGTCTTATGGCGACGATGGGACAGGAAGGGGCTAGGAGTGGGAAGGAAGAGGCCGTGGCCTTAATTAAGGTACAGCCCCAGCCTGGTGTGAGAATGGGAAAGCACGGAAAACCATTCAGGGCTGCCGACAGTGGGGTTCGAACCTACTATCTCCCGAATACTGGATACTGGCCGCACTTAAGCGACTGCAGCTATCGAGCTCGGTCTTGTAAAGTTTTACATTTGAAATAATTTATCGCATATATACTGTATATGAGACCTGATATCAATAAACAATCAAAGTCATCTCCAAACAGGCCATGAAAGCGGTTGGAGTGATGATACATAAATGCTTCCCCTATTTGTAAGCTCGGCACTTGTTGGGGTAGATTGATTAGCTCAACGCCTGGCCTCCTTTACCCCAAGGAATTAATCTGGTACTCATTTCTGGAGTAGGCAGATTGACCCTCATGGCCATGTGCACTTCCAACAGTGGAAATCTCGTTTCTGAAAGTTTTAGATTTCCTGACGAGGAATCGAACCCACGTCCTTCCGGGGGGAATCGAACACCTTCTTACTGCCTTTGCCAGACAGCACCTCGACCGAATATACGACAACATATAAACTTTACGAATCTTAATATTCTTTCTCTACCAACAATCCTACTCTCTAGGATGATCACTGAAATCTTCCCAAAGTGATCGCCACTTGAATTTTGGCCACTGCATGTGATATTCTGTAAATGAGACATCGAGTCTCTGTGCTTCTCGCAAAACTGCAGCCAGTGCTTCTCTTCTCTCTATTTCTTTCTTTCTTTCTTTCTTTCTTTCTTTCTTTATTTATTTATTTATTTATTTATTTATTTATTTATTTATTCATTTATTTATTTATTTATTTATTCATTTATTTATGTTCGAGGGGTGGTGGAAAAATATAGGCGTGTGGCTTTGTAGTTTGTGCAGCGTTTGGACGCCCCTGTTTTCTACATCCTCTGGTTGTGTTGGGCTGTCGAGATGACAGGCATTGAATAATTTCTGTCGACAGAACGTATCAATAGTACCTAGATTTGTCGTGTTGTAGCGGTTGTGTACACAAACAGTATTGTCACGTCCAGCTATAGTGAAGTGTGGCCGTCGGATGGACTTGACTGACGCTGATCGACGTGGAATGTCATGAATGTCGATCACAAATGACACCGTACTAATGTAATAATCCCAAGAACTGCAGAATAACTCTTCTAGATATTGGGCAGAAGATGTATAATTCCATGTACTGCCAATTGCATTCGTTGAATCAAATGCTGTAGTGGTATTATACTTATTATCATATCACCAAGAAGTAACTGAATTCATGTTCTATGCGTGTTTATCTCTTCTTTCCCATCGACCATGGTTATATTTCTAAAGAAAATAGTGAAGTTAAGAGGCTTTACATGGCCGAAAGTGAGTGTCAACTACCGCTTCCTTCAATAATGCCCTTTGGAAATCAATTATTTGCTCTTCCTGAGGAAGGCGGCAGTAGGATAACTTCCACGGTATCCCCCTGGGGCTCTCCACTTGGGAACGTGGATGACAGACCATGGGGCCCTTAGCTGAGACCTAGCACTATTTCAACTTACTTGTATTACTCTTCTCCCCTTCATCTATCCTATCCGAACTCACTTGGTCAACTGTTATTCTTTTCCGATCCTGATGGCATTAGGTTTTCGAGGTCTAGAATATTTCATTTTCACGCCCTTCGTGGTCCTTGTCTTTCTTTGTCCGATGCCTTCATTTATCTAAGTGTCCGAATCCCTGCCATTTCCCCCCTCTGATTTGATCAAACCATATTTTTGCGACTCATCATCTTGACCATTTGCCCAATTAGCTTTTCCAGGTTGTCACCCTTTCTCCTCATAATTTGACCAGAGAATTGCAGATTTCTCAGGTACCACTTGGCATAGACTGTCTTGAATTCCAACTTCCTGGATGCCAGTAAAATTTGTTCGCCCGCCTGTCCATGGTATTCGCAACATCCTTCTCCAGCGCCATACTTCGAAGGCGTTGACTCGATTTCTATATTTAGCTTTTATTGTCCATATTTCGCATCCATACAGGAAGATCGGGAAGACAGTTGAGTGAACTAGACTTTTCTTCGTAATAAATGTATTTGCTCTATCTTGTAAGATTTCTTTATTTTATGTATTTGTCTAATTCAAGGAGAAACGAGCTCTTCCCATAATGTTGGCTCAATAGCATTTCATTGTTTACTTTCTGATATCTCTGAAAATTTTAATAATACTGATTTAGCAGCTTGTAAGACGAAGAGATGTAGGCTATTACATTGAAAGTATAGAATGCTAGAAAAAGAGATTTAAGTAATTCTATTTCAAAACTTGCAGGAGCAAACCATGATTTGCAAACCCAACACCGAACTTGTTATGACAATTTATTCCAACGTAATGAATGAAATTTTACTCCACTAGTTATAACAACCCACAGCCTTATATTTCTGGTGGTTTTGGAAATACAGACTTTTGCATTAGGCACACAAAAAAGAGCAAATTTCAAAACTGTGAAAGTAAAACAGAATATTCACTATTCTAGAAAGAGGTGTTCATAGAGTAATACTTAAGTTTAATTAATTGGATAGGAAATCTACAGTTACTCTTGGGAATGAAAATATAAACCCCTCAATTTGTACCTTTAGTGTCCCTAAAAAGCAAAGCAAAGCAAAGTCATCTCCCTACAGGCCATGAAGGCCCTTGTAGGGGTGGAAGGTAAAGGCTTCCACTATCCGTAACCTCGGCACTTGATGGGGTAGAGTGGTTAGCTCTACGCCCGGCCGCCTTTGCCCCCAGGAATTACCCTGGTACTCATTTTTGGTGTAGGCTGAGTGAACCTCAGGGCCATATGCACCTCCGGAAGTGGAAATCTCATTTCTTAAATTTTACGACTTTCCTGACGGGGATTCGAACCCACGTCCTTCAGGGCGAGCCGAGTACGCCTTTACCGCCTCGGCCAGGCAGCCCCTTTTAGTGTCCCTACTTCTTGTAATTATTCTCTGGTGCTATTTTAAGCTTCATAAAGCAGTTATGTTTTGTTATACTGGGAGTCACGTAAACACTGTGCGATCTGCTACTAAAGCCATCGTATCATTTAGTAGCAGAAAGAACATACGTACGACGATTCCCCTCTGCCGTTACTACTGACTTTCTATATCGGAGCCGCTATCTCACCGTCGAATATCTCGTCAATTGTTCTCACATAAGCTGAGAAGACTTCGAACGAGTCGTCAGATCCAGCCCAAAATCTCTCCCCTGACCAGAAATCGAACCCAGTGTTTCAAGATGAGAGGCAGCTTGCTGAACAAGCCACTAGTTTACATACTTGGACAGACTGCAGTTTTTACGTGACTGATGATATCGCGATCAAGGCCGCGAGACATCTGAAACAGAGAGAAGTGAATTTCAAAATTTCCATTTGCATTGGTCGGGGTTCGAAACACGACCATCTTGGTGAGAAGGCAGCGACAGTCCTCTTAGGCTATCACAGTGCTCTGAATTATATCGCACTGGAAATATACAATTGGTGACTGTCTACGTTAGCTCCAAGAGATTAACCACTCGTGCAGTCGCGCCTCACTTTGAATCATTCAGTGCCTTACAGATAAAGGCCCACTGTAAATATTTGAATATCAAGATCATAAATGTTTGAACTTAATGAAAGGATGCTCCTGTAATCTAAGAAAATATCATTCTTCTTCTTTTTCTACCGCTTTTCCCACACCTGTGGGGACATGGGTGCAAACTATGTCGCACATGTAGATTTGATTCTGTTTTACGGCCGGATGCCCTTCCTGACTCCAACTATATAATGAGGGATGTAATTACTATTGCATGTTTCTGTGGTGGTTGTTAGTGTAGTGTTCTGTCTGAATATGAAGAGGAAAGTGTTGGGACAAACACAAGCACCCAGTCTCCTGGCCAGAAGAATAAATCGGAGACGATTCAAATCCCCGACCCGGCGGGGAATCGAACCCGGGATCCTATGAACCTAAGGCGTCAACGCTGACCATTCAGCCAATGAGTCGGAGATATAAGAAAATATCATTAATCCTTATAAATAGGTCAGATAACTCGTCTTGATATGTCTGTTGCAGTCATATTGTCTTGCCTGTCCTTTTCATCACGTTTTTGAACATTTAATACCGGTACATAATAACTGATTCGTTCGTCATATAGTTACTAACACTTCTTTCCGTACGACATTCACTGTGCTTCGAACATTTGGCTGTATCTGGATCTTAATATTTTCAAACGATCTCGCCCGAGGTAGTGCATCGTACAATTGGCCGTGGCTGAATACTGGTTCCAGAAAGTAGACTACGCACTTTTTTCAAGAGTTTGTTCCTGCACGTTATTGATGGTCATACAGAAGGCTGGTCGAGTTGATACTTTCCCGTCTGTACGTACGTAGACTGTTTTCTCTTGGCAGCATGTAAGTTATTAGGAACGTTCTGCCATCTGTTGAGTACGTTCAGAAGCTGGAGAAGGTCAGAGAATCAAAGAGTATCTAGCAGAGAATAGTATTCTTCCATCCTCAGAGGTAGTGTATGCTCTCTGGCTTGACAGGTAGTAATCAAACATGGCTGCATGCAATGACATTACTAAGGATGAACATCACATATATCAGAATATTAATGAGAGTGTTAGTCCCTTAGCAACCTGCTAAGTACAGAATGTATTGCGTGTTAGGGTAAATCTTCGCCTGCAATTATTGGAGTGATCATTTCATGATTTGATTTTATGATTACTCAAAGTTGGCTGAACTGAGAGACCTACCAATGTCTCATGATTCACCGGCAGGTGATTCCGGAGAGAATAAAGCAGCAACGAAGCAAACCGGTCCACTAGAACGGACGGACGGATTTGTCAAATCTGTTTTGATTTGGTTTTTTTTGCTAGGGGCTTACGTCGCACCGACACAGATAGGTCTTATGGCGACGATGGGATAGGAAAGGCCTAGGAGTTGGAGGGAAGCGGCCGTGGCCTTGCATTTGCCTGGTGTGAAAATGGGAAAACACGAAAAACCATCTTCAGGGCTGCCGATAGTGGGATTCGAACCTACTATCTCCCGAATGCAAGCTCACAGCCGCGCGCCTCTACGCACACAGCCAACTCGCCCGGTTTGTTTTTATTAAACTCCCATAAATAAGTTAAGAAAATTGGAATTGTTTCACTTTACAGCGCGGGCTAGTCCACTGGATATCAGCTGAAAGTAGATATCAAAGACATGATACACACTGATAAGTCATTCAGTCTAATCCGCTCTCCACTGTCGATGACGTCGAGTCTTCAGGGAGTGCTATGAACAGCAGAAAACTTGGATGAATCTGTCCACTAGATAAATTTCCTTCCAGGGGAGTCCGAAGCCTTGAAGCAACCTGAGACACATTCTCAACAATGACGCAGACATTCCGAGGCGTCTGCATACCAAGCCGACCAATCAATGGATTGAACTACGATTCCTTCAAGGAAGTATCAAGAAATATAAATAAAGAAATAAATTTCCTTCCATATTTCGCACTGGAATGTCGAAAATTTGCGGAAGTCACAGTATAAAGTCTGGCGAAGGAAGGTTATTTTAATAAGAACCAAATTGTCAGTATCATACAGTTTACTTCATCTTTCCTTAACAATAGTGCAAAGTCGAGAAAACTTATAATAATCCAGTGAAGTTACATGAAATTCCCTATTCTTCTTTCCTCACCGAACGAACAAAAAACAATTATATGAGTTTGAATCGGCACTTGTATATTTGTCTAGATAAACATAGTTACGAGAGCCCCCGTGGCACAGGTGGCAGCGCACCGGCCTCTCACCGTTGTGTTCCGCGGTTCATATCCCCGTCATTCCATGTGAAACGTGCTCGACACAGTGGAGGCGTGACAGGCTTATCATGAGTATTCCTGTTTTCCCTGTCATCTTTCATTCCAGCAACACTCTCCAATTCATGTCATCTGTCATTCACTAATAATGGCTCCGGAGGATTGCGACAGCCGGCACAATTACTATTATCACCACTAGATGGGGGCTTCATTCATTCCATTCCTGACCCGGTCGAGTGACTGGAAACAGCCTGTGGATTTTAATTTTCAATCATAAACAGCATCATATTTCCGGCTGTTTATGGCCGGTGATCATGAACTTCTAATCTAATCTGATACGAGTGTTTACTGACTTTCGTTACAGTATGGATTTTCTGTTTTGAAGATAACATATTTGTGAGTACAAAACTATGGGGGTGGCATTTACAAGAACCTATGAGATTCATTATAAAGGAACGTGGCTAATACAATTCCTCCCTCAGATCCTTCTCCATCAAGAAGACAGCAGCAGAAGTCAATTTTACCTTTCACTGCACGCCCTCATTGCTGCCACGTGCTGATATTCAAATCTGAAACATTCCTCTCAGGAGTCGCGCAAGTGGACAACTGAGTGAGCACTGGCTATGTTGTGGCACTTCTATTAATAAATGAACGAATGATGTTCACTAAATGCCATGAATGAATATAAAGCTGTTCCTGCCTTAACACTTTCGAGACATTCAATCCAATGTTCAATTTCTTTTGCTGCTACATTCTTGGATGATTATGATCGGGCCTCCACATGCTGTTACACTCTGTGCATGATATTTAACATACGCACTTGTATGTTTTATATACATAAACACATCTTCATGCACTATAGATCATAGCACAGAGGATGTGCAATTTAGTGAAAAATGTCTGGCGGTGCTTGAGGGGGGAGATAAAAAAAAGTTGATGTTGGATAACGTGATTAATAGCCAGTCCTAAGTGTTACTTAAAGCCAGAGCTTTCATCGTCACACACACAGGTAGAGGTGAGATCCATTAATTTAGCACTTATGTCATGGAAAAAATAGTAATAATAATAATAATAATAATAATAATAATAATAATAATAATAATAATAATAATAATAACAATAATAATAATAATAATAATAATAATAATAACTGTACCGGTTGATACACTTATACGCCGCACATTTGAATTTTCCGCCTTAAAGTACTCCTCTACAGCTGAAACTCTGAACTTTAAAACTGAATTAATTCAACCGTTTATCTGAAGATGTCACTGTGTTAATTTCGAATTGTTTTTGTTTACTAATTATCAAGAAGTGTGGACATTCTCTCACAGATGTCTCAACCAAAAACTATGATCATGCACCCTGGTGCGCAGTGAAGGAACTTTCCTTGAAGATATTTTGCATTCATAAGTTGTTGTCTTTACTAAATTTCGTTCTTTCGTTGGTGGGTTGGCAATATTAATCCTTTCTTTCCGCCTGTTTTGAATTTACCCAAACAGTAATTTCTGTAATTAATTTCCCTCCAATCACAGGTTTCTTCTTCATTTTTGACTTGTAACTTTTAGCCGACCAATAAACTCATGTGGGTGTGTCTTAATTATTTATGAAAGGTCTCGAATATTCCACGAGGGTATAAAAGCTGCTGATTTTCTGGTCTCTCGTCCACTCGTACAATATCTAGCTTAGTGTATGGAAGAATAGCAGGAGGCGGGAGACGTATCTTTCATCAGTCAGCAGCCCTTCAAAAAAGATAATGGCCTTTTAACATCTTTATTTTCTTGCTAGCTCAGCAGTTTAATCCTCGGGGAAGGTCCGAAACCATTTTTGATGTAACCTATACCATTTCGATGTAAAATTTTCATGTTACTTTAACTGTAAATAGGGGGTAGAAAGTGCTTTACCCTCTCGAGCTACCCTGCATTTTGATCTGAGGTGACTACGTTTTAATAACCGATTTTCTTCTCTTTCCTAATGTATTAAAATTTTCTTATACGAGTCACCTCCCTAGTGTGGGAATAGCCCCTGTTGCATTGGCCTAGCGCCACTTAGGTTTTAACTAGTTTCATGTAGGAGTGCAAGTTCTCGCCTCCATTCCTTTTGTATTTTGGGCCGTGTAGATTAACCTTTTTTATTTAAGGTCCAGTAGAATGGGTATAAGGTACCCCTGATCATTTGTAAGTGTGCCTTGAGAGGCAGGCAATGCGAACGTTGTTGTGGCCTTTAATAGGCTTGAAAGATTGACAGCGGTCAGCTCTTTATGATGTTTTGAAAGGTGCCTCTAGGAGGCTTGACATTACTAGATGGGAGCAAGTGCTCCATGTAATGAGGGGTTTTCTGCCCTTTGGTAATTTGTGGTTGTGATCTGAGAGCTCAGAGATGGTAAAAGGTGGGGCTTGAAGCCCAGATCATTGATTTGTCTCTAAATCCTTGCTTTTCTGGTCTTGTACCTGATTACTGGATACCTGTTGACTTGTTGTACTCGTTAAGTTTTCAAATTCTATGTAAAAATTTGTAAATTTTGTTGTCTATTGAAAATATAACCTTTACTTGAATTTTTAATTCATCTTTCGGACTTGTAGTTAGACCCATTCCAGCCCGCACCTCCTTTCACATCTGCTGTTCCACAGATACCTCGGAACAATAATAATAATAATAATAATAATAATAATAATAATAATAATAATAATAATAATAATAATAATAATAATAATAATAATAATAATAATAAGTTTAATAATAATCTTACATCCCACTAATTACTATTACGTTTTCCGGAGACGCTAATGTGACGGATATTTTACCCCAGGAGTTATTTTATGTGCCAGTAAATCTACCGACACGAGGCTGACTTATTTGAGCACCTTCAAATACCTCCGGACTAAGTCAGGATCGAACCTGCCAAGTTGAGGTTAGAAGGCCAGTGCCCCAACCATCTGAGCTACTCATCCCTGCGAAACGTAATTCAACAATGACTTAATAATAATAATAATAATAATAATAATAATAATAATAATAAAGCCAAGGAAATTAGATGTCAAAGGATGGAAACTCCATACGGACTATCCAAAAATATACACAACAAAACATGTGCCTCCAAGTGCATTAAACTAAGACTTTCAGTCATTAAACCCGATTATCTTTATGGATCAGAAACTATAATTCTAAACAGGAAAGCAGACACTGAAACGTTGATAAAAAATGCAAAATTATAGGAAAACTTTTAGGCCCAAAGCTCGCAAATGTACAATACGAACTCAGATTCGAACAGGAAATCAAGCAATAGGCCTCCACAAATATTCACATTGAAATTACAAAACGCAGGTTTCGTATATACATATGGATATATTAGAAGAATAGACCCACACAGATCTATAAACCAAATAGTCGACTTCTGTGAAAACAGGAGTAAAGCCAAAGCAAACACAATGAAATGGGTTGGTGAAATCAAAACCGATCTGAAACAGGCAGGAATTACACCAGCAGATGTCCAAAACTGGGTAATCTTCAAATCTAAAATTCACAAATGGCAAGTTGACCAAGAGGAAAGACCAAAGATGAAGACTGGAGCAAACTGGTCTGCAGATAGAAAGGAAGCCCACAATAAAAGAATGAAAGAAGAATGGGCATGAAAGAACGCACGCTCGCCTTAAAGTACTTCGCGTAGTCCTAACAGGTTTATATCAATATCATCACTGCTGTGCCAAAACCGCGAATGTGACAATGCTCTTCCTATCCATTATTTCCCTTCAGACTGGTCACGCCACCCAGCCACAATTGATATGCAGTCAGTGTATCGTCGTTGAGTTCATTTTCCTATGCACACGTGTAAAGGAAAATAACGTTAAATACATCATACTCTAGGAATGAACTTGGTCTTCTCCTTCGAGATCCTAAGTCCCGTCTTTTCTAGGAAGTTGATCTGTATGGCCGATTCCTCTAGGTTTGTATTATTATTATTATTATTATTATTATTATTATTATTATTATTATTATTATTATTATTATTATTATTATTATTATTATTATTGTTATTATTTAGACGAGCTGAGCGGCTCAGACGGTTTGTGTGCTGGCTTTCTGCGCCCAAGTTGCATGTTCGTTCCTGGCTCAGTCCACTTGTTATTTTAAAGTGGTTAAATACGTCAGCCCCGTGTCGGTACACCAACCGACCAGTTAAAGAACTCCTGCCGGACAAAATTCCGTCACCTCGGAGTCTCTGGAAACCGTAAAAATACTCGTTGTTAGTGGGGGTTAAAACCAATGTCTTCCGTTTCTCTTTCGGTTCGGATAAGGAGTGAGATGTATCTTCGTAGTGAGCTTTTACAACCGGATGCCCTTCTTGACGCAATAGGAGAAAGAGAGACTGTGAAACCTGGTGCCGGCACATAAGCTACTCCTGTCGAATAGCTCCAAGCGGTCTGCTCAAGGCTTTACGTCCCTATATTTCCTCCTCCCGTTCTTCTTCTTCTAATTATTATATATACATACATTATCATTGCAGACTGTTATGTCTTTCAGCGTTCAGTCAGCAAGCCTATGTGAATTTACTAAACGTCGCCACAATAATCGATTTGCAACTAGTGTTGTGGCCTCATTTAGTTATATACCTCTCATCTTTAAATCATTAGAAACTGAGTCTAACCATCGTCGTCTTGGTCTACCTCTACTTCTCTTACCCTCCATAACAGAGTCCATTATTCTCCTAGGCAAACCTATCCTCCTCCATTCGCCTCACATGACTCCACCACCGAAGCCGGTTAATGAGTACAGCTTCATCCATCGAGTTCATTCCTAAATTAGCCCTTATCTCCTCATTCCGAGTACCCTCCTGCCATTGTTCCCATCTGTTTGTACAAGCAATCATCCTTGTTACTTTCATGTCTGTTACTTCTAACTTATGAATAAGATATCCTGAGTCCACCCAGCTTTCGCTCCCGTAAAGCAAAGTTGGTCTGAAAACAGACCGATGTAAAGATAGTTTCGTCTGGGAGCTCACTTCCTTCTTACAGTATACTGTTGATCGCAACTGCGAGCTCACTGCATTAGCTTTACGACACCTTGATTCAATCTCACTTACTATATTACCATCCCGGGAGAACAAATAACCTAAATACTTGAAATTATCGACCTGTTCTACCTTTGTATCACCAATCTGACATTCAATTCTCTTGAATTTCTTACCAACTGACATCAGTCTTCGAGAGGCAAAGTTTTATCCGTACTCATTGCACTTATTTTCAAGTTCTAAGATATTAGACTGCAGGCTTTCGGCACAATCTGCCATTAAGACCAAGTCGTCAGCATAGGCCAGACTGCTTACTACATTTCCACCTAACTGAAACCCTCCCTGCCATTTTATACCTTTCAGCAGATGATCCATGTATACTACGAAAAGCAAAGGTAAAAGATTACAGCCTTGTCTAACCCCTGTAAGTACCCTGAAGCAAGAACTCATTCTACCATCAATTCTCACTGAAGCCCAATTGTCAACATAAATGCCTTTGATTGATTTTAATAATCTACTTTTTTATTCCATAGTCCCCCAATATAGCGAAGATCTTTTCCCTATTATATTATTATTATTATTATTATTATTATTATTATTATTATTATTATTATTATTATTATTATTATTATTATTATTATTATTATTATTATGTGCTTCTATAGACGATGAAAACTTGTTTCTACATTTCCTGAATTTGAGACTGTCAATCCTTCACCTCTCGCCTACAGTCTCCAGACTAGGTATTTACGTCCCAAAATTTCAAGCATCAGCACGTCTACACATGTTCATGTCACTGCTACCTTGTCTTATTAATAATGTTTCACGTCATTTTTTGTGTATCCTTCATTGTTTTATCCATAGCCTACAATTCCTTGGTTCATTTCTTGTCGTCGTTCTGGGAAGATGATATTCAGTTTTATTGGGGACATGCACGGTACTTTCATCATAATTTTCAAGCTCTCTACGCAGGCATGACGTTACAATAAAGGAACTGTGAGTAAATCAAACTTCCTGCAACTAGTTGCTGTTTGACACCTGATGCTTAGGAGGGACTAGCTTTATAAACTGGGGAATGTCACGACAGGGCGAACAACGGAATTTGTTGTTTTGTAGGTAGGTTGTCCTGTTTTCATTCAACACGCGATCGCGCTGCGATCTCAAGAAACATTCAAATAAATAAGCAAACAATGTTACGTAAATTCGTTCATTACATGAACCACTTGGTGATGAAAGGGGACTTCTGCGGGTTTTACGAAATGTTCGGTTCTGATGCGATACTACAGACGAGTCCGGCTCCATGGCTAAATGATTAGCGTGCTGGCCTTTTGTCACAGGGGTCCCGGGTTCAATTCCCGGCAGGGTCGGGAATTTTAACCATTATTGGTTAATTCCGCTGGCACGGAGGCTGGGTGTGTGTGTCATCTTCATCATCATTTCATCCTCATTACGACGCGCAGGTCGCTTACGGGTGTCAATTCGAAAGACCTGCACCTGGCGAGCCGAACTTGTCCTCGGACACTCCCGGCACTAAAAGTCATACGCCATTTCATTTGTACTACAGACGACAGGTAGGGCCACAGTCTGGTGTTGAAAGGAGTCCTCTACAGTCCACACAAAGGCTGTGTCGTGATTCTGAAATGTCCGTGCTATATTAAATTGAGACATCTGCTGTAGATGTGCATAATATCGGTATTGTTTTGGTGTTATTTCGTTACATTGAACTACTGTTATTAGAATTGCTCTCTGTATTTCAATAATTATTTCACTGATATTGTACCTGAAGTATGTATCTCTTAACTTTGGAAATATTTATACTTTTCAAAAGCAACAACAATACAAGTTGTAATTATTTGAGGGTTTTTTGTGAAGGTTGGCATTCAAAGTTCGAAAGTTTACTCCATCTGACGTAGCCTTTTTCTTGCTTCGTTTTACAAGTTTTATTACGTCGCACGGCACAGATCTTATGGCGATGGACAGAAAAGGGCTAGGAGTGGGAAGGAAGCGGCCTTGTCTTTGATTAAAGTACAGCCCCAGCATTTGCCTGGTGAGAAAATGGGAAACCATGGAAAAAAATCTTTAGGGTTGCCGACAGTGGGGTTCGAACACCCTATCTGCGGAATACTGGATACTGGCCGCACTTAACCGATTGAATATATCGAGATCAGTATTTGATGTATAAAAGGGACTTCTGCAATAATAACAAAAGTATTTGTTTTCATAATCTATGAATTGTATTTTGTATTTTTGTGCACTGACGTGTACATTAGTAGAGGCATCATACACCGGAAGTAGTAGCGCAAATCATAGATCGAAGTTTTCCAGCACCTAGGTAGTTATTTCCTTCTAACTGCCAGAAGTTCCCTTTTAAAATCAAGAGCTTCATATAGACTCATAATGTATTAAATGTGTTAAGAACGAATCAATTCCTTTTTCAATAGTAAATCAGTTAATAAAACTTCTAAGCTTTTCAGTCTGGGAAGCGCGAAATGTAATGCTATAACATACCTGTAAACGAACACATGGCATGTTTCGTTCTAGGACAACATTCTCAGTTTCTACGAAATTACTTTTGGACATGCGTATATGGGTGTCTCACCTACGAGTCGTCAGCTGCCTTTTTTCTCGCGTTTAAGAAGGTATTATAAATTTTGCTTTTGTAATATGTAGGTAAAGCCAGCCCAAACAAAGGATGCTCATCAAGTCCAGTGTCAACGCAAAACATCGGTTTGTTTCCCACTGCTGGGAAGTGATGTAATTGTATTGCCCAAATGATGTTGTTTTATGTCCCACTAACGACAGTCATGGTTTTCGAGACGCCGAGGTACTGGAATATAGCCCGCAGGAGTTGATTTACGTGCTAATAAAAATAGCGACACGAGTCTGACGTTTTAAAACACCTTCAAATACCACCGGACTGAGCCAGGATCGAAGCTGCGAAGTTGGGATAAGAAGGCCAATATCTCAATCATCTGAGCGAGTGTTAAGACAATAGTGTCGAGACAACACGGCGCCCTGCCTCAGGCGATGAAAGGTACAAAATTATTTACGAAGGTTAAACTTGTCAGTGATTTTTCATTGCTTATATTATGAACAAGTGTGACAAATTATATGAGTTTTGAAGTCCGTTCCTATTGCTCAACCATTCAGTCCGTCCATTGGTTCACGGCAGCTATCCACTCGGCGGTATTTCTCGCCCTCTTCTTGATTTCAGCATAGCTTCCACATTTGACGTCCCCTATTATTGCTGAATATACAGGATACGGCGTCTTCCTCGGCACTCCTTCCTTTCAGACATTCCTTGTAGCAGCAGTTTTAATCACGCTCTCATATGTTAATTTTGTCCTTCTAGTTTTTATGCTCCCGCAAAGAGCATCATTTTCCTTGCCTTCTTTATTTATTACCGTGTATCTCCAACTGATCTTTAAAATTGTTTTGTAGCTCCACTGTTCGAAGGCGGTTAATCTCTTCTTTTCGACTTTTCCTCTTCTCCAGCTTTCACAAACATTATACGGAGCAATACTCCACATATATGTTTTTAACAATCTTTACCTTGTAACTCAACTGACGCTATTTGTGGCAAAAGAAACTTTTCTTTTTAATAAATGCAGCTTTTCCTCGAATGATCCTACTTCTACTGTATTATGTTAACATTGACTCGCAAGTAATTAAATTCTCTCGCGTCATCTAAAGTTTCCCCTTTCAGTGTTATCGACACTTTAATAGATTTGGGAAAGTTTTTTGTACTTTAATTAAAAATGGACCGGATTCCTTTTTTCGACAAAACCATTCACGCAGAATGTACTCTACGTTTAAATCTGCAGCAGGTGCCTGGATATAGTTCTGCTCGCACTGTTTTGTAAAATTTGAACTTTAGTCTCACAAATTGTGCTTCATTCTGCAATAAGACTAACCATTCGCCTATTATAACTTTCTTTAGAGAATGAAACGCGCAGATTTTCTGTAAATACCTACATATTATTGGCCCGAATTTTTAAAATGTTAATTACTGAAATATCAGAATAGGTTTGTATTTCAACTCCGGTATGACTATACCCATTTTCAGCTCAACTGGTCCACTAGAGTGCGATTAGAGGCGCGCAGTTGTGAGTTTGCATTCGTGAGATAGTGGGTTTTAACTTCGCTGTCGGCAGCCTTGAAGATGGTTTCCCGTGCTTTACCTTTCTGCCTTTCTGACAGTGCTTAGAGGTAGGTCCGTTTACTGCTTGCATGGGTGGAGAACAGGGAGTAGGGAGTATGGTTTCCATGGAAACGCGGACGGACCCACTGCTGTTGCCATGGAGATTAGCCTGGTGGCCGGCGCGTGTGGCTTAAATGCATTTGCCTTCCTATTCCATCATCCCCATAAGGCATATCTGTATGGGTGTGACGTGAAAGCAATTGTAAATGAAAAATGGCCCTGTAAATTAGGAATGATTAAACGAGAAACACTTTTTAAACTTTTACGCCAGTTTTACCTTTTGCTAACATTGTGTCAAATAATACGCTGCACGCGGAAAAGCAAACAGTACTAAAATTAAAAACATGTTCTGAACTTCAATATACCTGATTATATTGTCGCTGGACGGCCGCCATGTTGATTCCGATGTGAGAGGAGCGAGCTGGTCAGCCCCGCCCACAAGCGATCTGTGAGTGAAACGTTTAGCAACTCAAGCCACACGAGCCGGCCACCAGGCTTATCTCCATAGCAACAGCAATGGTGCACCCACGTTTCCATGGAAACCATATTACCTACTCCCTGTTCGCCACCCATGCAATCAGTAACCGGACTTCCCTCTAAGAACTGTCAGACGCATCATTCAATATTACGACTATAGGAACCTCCGGAGAGCTGGGAGTCCACAGTACTCCAGATGAGTCCAACTTTTGGACTGTTCTAGAACTGCTAATGCTGATTATAGCCGGGCTGAGTGGCTCCGACAGTTGAGGCGCTTGACTGCCAACCCTAACTTGGCTGTTACATCCTGGCTCAGTCCGGTGGTATCTGAAGGTGCACAAATACGTCAGCCTAGTGTCAGTAGATTTACTGGCACGTGAAGAACCCCAGCGGGACAAACTTCAGGCTTCTCGGCGTCTCTTAAAACAGTAGTTTTAGTGGGACATAAAAACTATAACATTATAAACCTTACCGTTGAGTGTCTTCGTGTCCTTATGTTCGGTTCAGTTTAAAGTTATGGACATTGTGTTGCGGGATCTGTCAGTCGCCGTTGAGTTGGGCGAGTGTTCGGTCTGCCGGGGTGTTGTGTCTTTCGTTCTGTCCTGTAGTGTCGTGCAGCTGGACTTCCCGTGTCCGACTGCAATGAAGTGAGCGAAGTGTGTCTGGTGTGAAACGTGAAAGTTCCACAATGATCTGCAAGTGACATCGAACGAATAATGATAGTGTATACGAGCCGCGAGGAGTACTGGTTGCAGTAAACATAGGCAGTGCACAACGTATAGAATTATGAGACTGTGTAATGTGTAAACAGTGGAACCGGATTCGCTGTATCAGTGTATAGGCAATAGAAGACCGAACGAGCTGACCGTGCGGTTAGGGTTACGAAGCTGTGAGTTTGCTTCTGAGAGATAATGGAATCGGATCCCACTGCCAGCAGCCTGAATATGGGTTTCGTGGTTTCCCATTTTCAGACCAATCCAATTCTGAGACTGTACCTAAAGGCCACGGTCACATGCATCCCACTTCTAACCAATTCCTATCCCATCGTCGCCATAAGTCCTATCTGTGTTGGTACGGAATGAAGTAAAAAGGAAACCACATTTCCCTTTGGGAACATCAACTGATCATAAAAATGTCTCACGGTCATTGCCATCTATCAACGCCTACTACTTTCACATGATCATCAACCATTTGATATAGTTTACACGGTTGCTAGGAAACACTGTCAGACCATCCATCCATACCTTACATCACTGCCTGCACGGTTGCTAGGTAACATTGTCTGACCATCCATCCATACCTTACATCACTGCCCACTGCCTGCACAGTTGCTAGGTAACACTGTCTGACCATCCATCTATACCTTACATCACTGCCTGCACGGTTGCTAGGTAACATCATCTGACCATCCATCCATACCTTACATCACTGCCTGCATGGTTGCTAGGTAACGTTGTCAGACCATCCATACCTTACATCACTGCCTGCACGGTTGCTAGGTAAGATCGTCTGACCATTCATCCATACCTTACATCACTGCCCGCATGGTTGCTAGGTAACATTGTCAGACCATCTATACGTTACATCACTGCCAGCATGGTTGCTAGGTAACACTGTCAGACCATCCATACCTTACATCACTGCCTGCACGGTTGTTACGGTTATACTTCCGTCACATATTTTGTCACGTTATACAGAATTTCAGATGACCCGCAGCCATAAGACATATTTATGTTAAAAGGCAATAGAAGTGGCACCGGCGTGAGTGTGTTAGTGTGAACATAATAGTCATAAAATAAATATTAGTCGAATTAAAACGCTACCAAGTATGTATTTATGTATACTCCCCCCCTCCGCCCCCCTCTGTCACGTTGCAATATCAGACAAGCCTGCAACATGCATCTATCTCGTTTGGTACATCATCTGTTCAAAATTTTCACCCTCACGGCTCACCGTCCTATAGAATGTTGAACACATTGATAAACACAAACTGCCAGAGAGACACAAAAATATAACAGCACCTTCTCTCGTAATTTCCGATCATCCCTCCGAAGAAGGCATTATTTCAACATGCCCTTTATGTGGTCATCTGGGAGCATGAGTTCCGGGCAGTGGGAGAGGTACAGAAAATACAGTGTTCTCCAAAAGGTGTGGACTGTAGCTCGATCTTGCTGCATCAGTTGTTTTATGATCAGAGCATATTTGTAATTTTAGTACTGTCAGTTCTGCCACATACTGTATTTTTGAGGTCAATATTCTGAAATGTAACGTAGTCATGTGACGCTTAGCCGCTGAGAATTTATGAGCAGAATTTCATGAAAATTTGTCCAGCAATTTGGACCTGATGTTTCAGTAGACAGATATAATTTCAATAACTTGTTTTACGTCTCACAGACACACGTACTTCTTATGACGAGGATGGGATAGAGAAGGGTAAAGCGCGCGTAGGAAGCGATCGTGGCCTTCATTAAGGTACCATTTTTATAGGTAGAGATTAATGCGGTGAAATCATTAATGAGTCGAAGTAGCTGAACCAACATTTTTCTTTTTTTCACACTGAAGGTAAAAGAAAGTTGGATTTAAATCCAAGACCTACTGTCCTTTGTAATCAGTATACATTTCAGATCTTTTATCAGAAGAAAATTACAAGCTACAATTGAAAAGAGCTCGTGTGAAATTCAGTTGATCTCCAAATAATACCGCGATTGGTAATATGCCTTCTTTCATTACCTCCCAGACAGGTTGACGCGTGAACCCGATCTCATCGCGCTTCGCCTCGACTTGGTGGCAATTACATTTGTGAGCAATATCACCTGGAATCTCATTTCCCCAGCATCGTGGTTCGCTGAACGCTGTGACGAGGAGCGCCTGGAGGTGGCCTCTCGCAGCACATGGCTTGATCACGATAATACGCAGAAAACGTGATCTAGCGAAAGAAATGAAAGAGGAAAAAAACCCTCGCAACGGCAATTCTCAGTTAAACAGACAGAGGATTTCTCGCGTCAGTTCTGATGTGCTCAACATTTAAATACTTTGTATGAGCTAGGCCTATAAAATTCTGAACGTACCGTACGGCAAGGAGCCCACACTGCGTCCCCTTAGCAGTTTTGGGCTTGTAGAAATTCAGGAATAATATAGACAAGGCTAGAAATGGGTATATTTATGAATATATTATCCACTTAGGGGCAACTTACAATGGAACTGTTATAACGTAAGTTAGTCAATATTTGGCATAAATATATTTTTCTTCTTATCGCGCTTCAAGCGGGGTCCATGTTTCTGGCAAGTCTTCTGCACTTTATCCTATTCCACACATAATCTTCCCCTAATTTCTATTCCTTTACATCTTCTCGTACATCGTCTGTCCACCTCCTTATTGGGCTCTTCGTATTTCTAGTCCCATCCAAAGTCCGATCAATTACTCTCCTCCCTACATACCTTTCATCCCTTCGCAAAATGTGTCCATACCATAGCAGTCTTCTCTCCTGTACTTTCTTAGATACTTCTGTCACTTTAACTGTTCTTCTGATTTTCTCATTTTTGATGCGGTCCATTATAGTGACACCACTCATCCATCTTAGCACCTTCATCTCTGCAACATCTAATTTTATGCATTGTGCCTTTGTTGTTGCCCGTCTCTGCCCCATACAACATGACTGGCTTCACTGCTGTCTTATAGGCTTTTCCTTTAACCCTTATGCCAAGTCTCTTGTCACACAGGTTGCCAGACATTCTTTTCCAGTTCTTCCAGGCAGACTGCACTCTGTGATTAATTTCCGTGTTTAGGTTGCCATCCTTAGACACAAAATATCCAAAATACTTGAAACCATCCACTGTTTTTAAGCATGTACCACCCATCTCTTAACAATTCATTCCCCTCACAATCGAGGTACCTGCATTCAGTTTTCTTTCTATTAATTTTTAGGTCTCTGTCTTCCAAGGATTTTCTCAAGCTTTCCAGCCTCTCTTCCAATTTTATCCTACTGGTGCTACACAAAAAATATCATCAGCAATCATCATGCACCACGGTGCTTTAGTTCGTACAACATCAGATAAGACATCGATCACAAGGTTGAATATGTTGTAACTAAAAGGGTCACAAATACATGTAACAATATATAGATGAAGAATCTTGAATTCAATGAACAAATATTAACATCATGTTCATTAAATAAGATACTCAATTGTCGGACTATGTACTCACACTTAGTTCTTACATGATTACTTACACATACATTAATTGATGGGCGCCAGCTACAACTCAATGCAGCAATAAGAGAATGGGAGTCTTGAATATCTCTAGGGTGTGGGGTAATAAGCTTACTTAGACAACATACCATATAGGTTCTGGGAAAAGGGTGTTGGCGTTCGGTTTCCCAATTCATTTTGAGGTTATCTAATTCTACCATTGTAATAAAACGATAAATTAATTACATACATACATTATCATTAAAGAATGTTGTGCCTTTCAGCGTTCAGTTTGCAGGCCTCAGTGAATTTACTAACCTTCGCGACAAACGCCTATTTGCAACTTGTGTTGTGGCCTCATTTAGTTCTATACCTCTTATCTTTAAATCGTTAGAAACTGAGTCTAACCATCGTCGTCTCGGTCTCCCTCTACTTCTCTTACCCTCCATAACAGAGTCCATTATTCTCCTAGGTAAACTATCCTCTTCCATTCGCCGCACATGACCCCACCACCGAAGCCGGTTTATGCGAACAGCTTCATCCATCGAGTTCATTCCTAAATTAGCCTTTATTTCCTCATTCCCAGTACCCTCCTGCCATTGTTCCCACCTGTTTGTACCAGCAATCATTCTCGCTACTTTCATGTCTGTTACTTCTAACTTATGAAAAAGATATCCCGAGTCCACCCAGTTTTCGCTCCCGTAAAGCAAAGTCGGTCTGAAAACTTCCTTCTTACAGAATATTGTTGATCGCAACTGCAAGCTTTCAGAATTGCCGACCGGCTGGAATTTTGTCCCGCAGGAGTTTTTTTACGTGCCAGTAAATCTACCGATACTAGGTTAACGTATTTGACCACATTCAAATATCACCACACTGAGCCAAGATCGAAGCTGCCAAGCTGTGCTCAGATGACAAGCACTCTACTCTCCGAGCCACTCGGCACGACATTTTACAATCTGTTTTTCACCACAAGAAGCTTCATTTTAAGGAACACCATGCGTCATTTTCTACGAAGTGAGAACATGAAAGCCAAGGCAAAGAGGAGAGAAAAGAGAAAGAGGAAAGGAAATTACTTCTTGGGGTGGAAGGAAATGGCTCCTGTAGTGCTGGCATTAACTTAAGTGTGGACGAAATATTTGATTGATATTTCCTGAAAACTGTAGGTTTAATGCATTTCAATCCATTTTCTATGGATCTCTTGTTAGTTTTCCAGGGTGTCTTTCATATTCGCTGGAATAAGTGCTTGGTAACTCTGTTGAATAATAACACGCATGTATCCTTATAACTGGCCATAACATAACATTTCTTCTTGTGATCTCTTGTTACCTTTCCTTATTTCGAGCTACTGTGTACTTGTTAGAAAAGAATACGAAGTAAAATGTAAGCTACGTACACACGCGAACAGTATCACGTTAGAAAAAGAACACGCGTTCGCCAGAGAACACAATGTTTCCATGGAAACTTCGACAGAAACAATGCTCAGGGGATCAAAGCAAGCAAATAAGGTAGAAATGCAGGTGTAATTCTCGTTTATTGTCTCTACCATCAAGTGATAACGTGTCAGTTTCAAATAAGGAAAGTCAAGGAAACAAAAGAAACCGAATATTTTTGTGTAACTGCTGACTTCATGACCATAGGAATAGGCTAGTTGCTTTACGTCGCACCGACACAGATAGGTCTTACGGCGACAGTGGGACAGGAAAGGTCTAGAAATGGGAAGGAAGCGGCCGTGGCCTTAATTAAGGTACAGCCCCAACATTTGCCTGGTATGAAAATGGGAAACCACGGAAAACCATCTTCAGGGCTGCCGACAGTGGGGTTTGAACCCACTATCCCCCAGATGCGAGCTCACAGCTGCGCGCTCCTAACCGCACGGCCAACTCGCCCGGTCATAGGAACAGGACTTAAGTTTTAAGTGAAATATGGACCACAGTGAATGGCATTTTACTTTGGACTGACCAAATGCATCGGCGGGGATTGGAAACCTAGACGCGTTGATAAGAACCTAGTCCCGATGCAACTCAGATGTCACTTACTTTTGTCAAAGAAGGAGATTTGGTCTTATTTCGGTGCCACCCCTCACCCATACTATTGTTAATACCCTCAGAAAATAACTACGAAGAAAAATGAAGTTCCATTCGAAAGTTCGTAGTTCGTAGATTCACTCGATGAGAAAGGAAGCAGGTATTATGACAATTGTGAGGTATGTTCTTCTTTCTGATCTAAAATATGGCAATAATAATAATAATAATAATAATAATAATAATAATAATAATAATAATAATAATAATAATAATAATAATAATAATACAGTCCGCCTCTGTGGTGTAGTGGTTAGTGTGATTAGCTGCCACCCCCGGAGGCCCGGGTTCGATTCCTGGCTCTGCCACGAAATTTGAAAAGTGGCATGAGGGCTGGAACGGGGTCCACTCAGCCTCGGGAGGTCAACTGAGTAGAGGTGGGTTCGATTCCCACCTCAGCCATCCTGGAAGTGGTTTTCCGTGGTTTCCCCACTTCTCCTCCAGGCGAATGCTGGGATGGTACCTAACATAAGGCCACGGCCGCTTCCTTCCCTCTTCCTTGCCTATCCCTTCCAATCTTCCCATCCCTCCACAAGGCCCCTGTTCAGCATAGCAGGTGAGGCCGCCTGGGCGAGGTACTGGCCATTCTCCCCAGTTGTATCCCCGACCAAGAGTCTGAAGCTCCAGGATACTGCCCTTGAGGCGGTAGAGGTGGGATCCCTCGCTGTGTCCGAGGGGAAAGCCGACCCTGGAGGGTAAACAGATGATGATGATGATGATGAATAATACACATTCAGTCTCCCAGAAGCACTCTATGCGGCTGAGACATCATCAGTAACGCTTCGATATTGAATAAATCGAGAAAATGAAACTGAAGATACCGAGGGAGAATTTTTGATCCAAGTTCTAAGGTGGTATCTGGATGCCGCAAAGCTCGAAAGAACAGTGGTAGAAGAGTCACGGAAAAGATGTTTGAAATTCTATGGACATAATACGAATGAACGACAAACCAAAGTACGTTGGCTTGAGGACACCATGATAAAAACACCAGAGCACCGAAAACGCCATTCTCGCAATTCCTAAGCATAATTCCTCAACCTAATTCCTTCACTGTTGTAGCCAGCCGTGAATGGAACTTCCTTCCACAGGAGGTGAGAGGGATATCAAACTACGGAAGATTTAAATAAAAGGGTGCTCAAAATGAGACGAGCTCGTTGTGCAATAGTTTTTTCTTCCTCTTCTTATTCTCCTCCTCTTGGTACTTCTTTTTCTCCTTCTACTAATATCGTTCATCGATACCGTTAGAGCAGTAGTAGTAGTCAGCTGTGGTCCTCTGCATAGTTATCCCAATAAGAAAATAAGATTTCCCGGTACGGCGAAGGATGCCCTCATTAGCGACGTAGTCTAGCCATGGAATCTTGGAACATTCTGCGATACATCCATATTTCAAGGCCAACAAGCTTAAATATGCATCCTTCGATACCGTAAATTAGCACCGATAACACACAACATTTTACCATGCGCCAGGAAATTTCGAATCTGAAGTCATTGTTCCACTCAAGGTATTACAACTTCATAAATACGATTCTTACACAGTTGATTATAGTTTTACTACCAGATCTTCATCATTTTCATGCTTTAATTTTTTGTTTGAAGCTACTTTACGTCGCATCGACACACATAGGTCTTATGGCGACGATGGGATAGGAAAGGGCCAGGAGAGGAAAGGAAGAGACCGTGGCTTTAATGAAGGTATATCCTCAACATTTGTCTGGCGTCAAAATCGGAAACCACGAAAAAACTATAACCAGGGCTGCCGACAGTGGGGTTCGAACTCACCATCTCCCGGATGCAAGTTGGTAGCTACGTAACCCAAACCACGTAGGGGCTCGGTATTCTCTTGCTTTATTCAACATCTAGTTACAATAATATGTGACATGCTTTCCTCCAGGGTGATAACAACGTCGTTTATTTCCAGCTTGCTGATAAACATGAATAATGTTTCTGAAAGTTCGTCGTGAAACCACGGTCACTCGCACAGCGGTAAATCAACCAATAACTTAGGTAGAACAGGACACACGAAAATGTCTCATTAATCATTAGACTGATAAAAGTATTTGTTGTTTTTATTACCTTATATTCCACTGCATCTAATTTAACATCATTTAACAAACATTTTGAATACAAAAAAACATGTAAACCCCTGTTCCTCAACAAAACAGCACAAGGGAACAAAAGACTCACTATTTAAGCATGTCATCTTACCAAGAAAAACAATTATAATTCGGTGCATTAATGAAGTCTGCGTGTCTATACGGCAGTGGTGTACCTCGGGAAGTTTCTACAGTGTTCTCTTCCTCTCTCGGTATATTTCCGTCGCAACCTCCCTTTTAAACCGAGAAGGCCTATATTTGGAGTTCTCTAATCCCAGCCCTAATGATATGTCCGGTCGGCAGGTCACACTCCACATATGTCATGTTACACTCAGCGAGCAGCAGTTATTTACATCTACCGCACCATTCATCTCTGGCGACAGCTTTTACAAGTCCGTACTTCAGCGATGTTCACTCATCTTTTTCACTTTGTTATCCAGGAAGCTGCGCGGATAACGTTACGCTGGTTTATGAATGCACTCGCATAATTTATACAGTTAACCCTCGACTGGCAACACAGGTGCAAATGAGCTATCAAATTATATAGTCCCCTCTTTGCTGGACAAACAATTTCTTCGCCGGCGTGAATGGCTCAGACGGTAGAGTGAGCGCAGTTCAGTGGGTTCGATGCATGTTAAAAGGGGACCTCACTCTTAATCCTTAAATATCAGGGCGATGATGATGATGATGATGATGATGACGACGATGATCTTGATTTTACCGGGGGTAAACCTTCTCCGGCTTGTTAAACATGCGCTTTCTATAAGGCCATCTAGACTGCCTAACTTGAACAGATGTTATGCAAGACACTTGGGTTTTCAACCGTTAGATGTCTCTACCGTCGGTCTAAATGCCCCCTCTGGCGGGATCAACGATAATTAATTCTTAAGGGAAAATTGATTTTTCCCATTGGATAACCTTAGTTTTTGAAGATTGTTTTGTTCATGTATCAATGTTGCCTACACTTCTGCTGTTTCCTTCTTCAATAGCTACCAACCAATCAGAAATTTGCAAATATTTTCGCTAGCCAATTAAAATTGGGGGTGTGCACTGTAATTCAGCCTATCTGTAATGAGTTCTGGAAACTTACCCTCGAAATGCTATAAAAGCTGGGCGTTTTAGGACCGTATTGTCATCTTTATCGCTCCAGTTTAGTGAGTGGGGCGTGTTCTTCGGGGCAAGGGGCAGAGTTGGCGTTCGGAACGCCCAGTGACTCAAGGTAATAGCAGAAATTTCTGAACATGTGACAGCTCCGGCAGATAACTTGAGGGGAAGGTTTCAAACCTCTTATTTTATGTAAACTTCTAAACCTGGTGGTTTAAATATAGAATTTTCTGCCGGTCTGAGGACTCTGTTCTGTTCCCTATTGGGAAATATATGATGTAAGGGAACAAAGCGTGATTACCCTCTAATGATTCCCATTTAACTTGGTATGGGGTGACAAAAGTTCCTAATCATCTAAAATTATTAACACTCTTTTGGAATTCAATGGTTCTCATTTAGTCATCCCGGCGTAGAATAGGCTTACCCTCTGTGTCTTTGGCCATGAGCCCAATTAGGGTTTTACAGTATTCTAGGAGTGCACGTGTTCCGCCTCCTGGCCTTTTGTTCATGGCCACTCATATTCCACCTTTTTACTTTTAAATTAAGGCCATTTAGTATGTTTATGATTCTGGAACAGAAAGTGAAAAACTGTTGAGCAGAACATAAGCCAAAACCAGGGCTGGGTGACTATAAAGAAACTTATTTGAAGATTGTCAGGTATACCTAAGGACTAATAAACGGGTAGCAAAAAAAAAGAAGATTTCTGGAGGCATACTCGTTGTTATTCGACGAAATTAAACTAACTGAACCGTAGAAACCGCCAGGTTTAATTCCGAATTCATTGCCAGAGAGCAGTACAAACCGCATAGGTGGCACCGCATTAGAAGGCCTGCAACTTTTGGGCTGAGACCATGCGATAATGATGATGATGATGATGATTATTATTATTATTATTATTATTATTATTATTATTATTATTATTATTATTAAAGGAAAGTCCTAGTGAAATTCAACTCCGCACAGTCCTGGGAGGGATGGTAGGTAAAGGGTTCCCCTGTCCGTAACCTCGGCACTTAGTAGGGTAAAGTGGTTAGCTCCACGCCCATTAAAGGGACATGTTGTCTAAAACAGAATATCATCCAATGTTTCTCAATAATTGTAAAAAAATAAATCAACAGAAGAATTAATATTTAGAGGTAAACAGCAGGATATAATCTAGGTTGAGGTACTTTAAGTGCGGGCATCTATTAGATCAAGTCTTCTGGAATAGAAAGAGAGCGAGACAGAGAGGGAAAGAGAGAGACAGAGAGGGAGGGAGAGAGAGAGATGGAGACGAGAGGAGGAATAGAACAGAAGTCAGTCCAAATATTACGTCAGTAACTCCTGTCGTTCTGAGATGGTATGTACGTTTCCTAGTTATTTTGCAGTCAAGGAACGTGGGGTCTGCTTTCAGAGCTCTAGAAATGCATCTTTCCTTTGTTTGCGAAGCACAATAACCTGTTGTGTTCCTCGCCTAATGTTCCGTATTGCACGTCCGCAGAAGACTACAGCTGTCACGTACCTCCTGCAGGAATGAATCAGGTACAACAAACCGAGTCTAAAGATAATATGTATCATTTGTGATGGTCCTCAGCGAACAGGAATACACGTACTCTACGACTTTCTTTTTCAATAATTTCATATCCACGGAATTCCGCCTAAATTTATTCTGTAATATGATCTACACTTATGATAATTGTTTCGTTGCTTTTTACTTTAAACAATAGGTGACCGTGTTATACAGAGAGAATGTTTGAGAGTTTGTTTGTGTGTGGGAACTGATACGGAGAAGCACGCAACCAATCTCATTAATTCTTACACCATAACAAAACTTATTTATTCACAATTTCCAGGTTGCATTTGATCATGCTATCTTATCGAAGAACAAGGCACATTGAAAAAAATACCCTTTCAGGAAGTGCGTTTGGGACCTTTAAAAGTCAGTAAGCTACCTGTTACTTAGATTTCTATTCTCCACATAAGAGTTCGGGTACGTTTTCAACAGGACGGTCCTACAGCCCATACCAGTCTTAATTCTGTAGACACTTTACGTCCGGTTTTTGATAACCGAAGTGTTGGAATTTAGTTTTCAGGAGTTCTTTTACGTGCCAGTAATTCTTTTTGCTACTTGCTTTACGTCGCACCGACACAGATAGGCCTTATGGTGACGATGGGGCAGGAAAAGACTACGAGTCGGAAGGAAAAGGTCGTAGCCTTAATTAAGCCACAGCTCCAGCGTTTGCCTGGTGTGTAACTGGGACTCCACGGAAAAAATCTTCAGGGCTGCCGACAGTGGGGTTCGAACCCACTATCTGCAGGATGCAAGCTCACAGCCTCGTGCCCCTAACCGCATGGCCAACTCGCCAACCTGTAAAGCTACCGACACGAGGCTGACAGACTGAGCCAGTATCGAACCTGCCACGTTGGAGTCAGAAGGCCAGCGCCTCAACCGTCTGAGCTACTCACCCCGCACCGGATAATTAGTAACGGTTTAAGGGCCCATAGATTAGCCGATATAACTTACTGTGTTCATTACCTTTCAGGAACACTGCAGGGAAATGTTTACAGGAATAATCCCGGCATTTTATAAAAACAAAAGGTCGAAATAACACGTGCAATACAGTACATTACCAAAGAGAAAACAAGTAATTTGTTTGAAAGGTGTGAGGCATGCCTTACTGCGGCAGGTTGTCATTTTCAAATGTATCTCAAATAAATGGTGACAAATAAACCTGTGTTCACATACATTTTTAATAATACGATTTAAATTCGTGGGCTTTAGTTATTAAATGACTTGATTTGCCGCTAGTAAACGAACACGCTCCCCGCCGTCTGGCGTCGCACACTGCTGTCGGCCGGCGCGGCGACCGAGTGAGGTAGAAGTTTCCTCGTAAAATGAGAGCATCGTGTAGTTGCAGTTTAGATGTCCGCATCCTTGGCAGAATGGTCTTCGGTTCAGAAGGCACTGGGATCCAATCCCGGCGAGGCAGTGGATTTTATCTGCAAAATTCCTGTGGTTCGGGGATTGGGGTTTGTGTTCGTCTCGTCTTCTTCTTCTTCTTCTTTCGTCACGGCCTCTGTAGGACCATGGACAGCTTTTTCATAATTTGTGTTTTCTTCCTTTTCTTCTCCTCCAAGAAATTCTTCATCCTCACTCTCCTTCTGTTCATATTTTCAGTATCCTCTTCTCTTGTCTTCCCACACGTTTGTTTCTCTATCGTATTCCTGTACCTTCCTCTGTCATTGAGCTGTGGCATATTGGTCGGTGTATACTTATTTCTCTAATTCTCTGTCCTTTCCACCTTGATCATCATCTCAGTCAAGTCCTTCCGGAGTTAAGACTACTCACGTAGTCCCCGTATTTCCTCTCGTCCTACCTGCTGTCTCCAGTATCTTTCTCAGAAGGTTTCTTTCTTCTTTCTCCAGCTGCTCTGGATGCACTTCTCTTCATATCCACACAACGCTAATAACCACACTGAAACACTCTATAGCGAGTATATCCGTCCGCATAGCATTGGCTTCAGGAAGGGCATCCAGCCGTAAAACTGGGACAGGTCCACACAATTGCCGACCCCAGTAAATTAGGAAAAATGGCCGGGAAGAAGATATTTGCAATTCATGTATCTGTCTTGGTGACTAGAATTATATGGAATAACATTCTTCGGCATATCCCACTCGTATTTTTTCAATTTGCTTTACATCGCACCGACACAGACAGGTCTTATGGCCGCGATGGTATAGGAAAGCGGTGAGAGTGTAAAGGAAGCGCCCGTAGCCTTAATTAAGATACAGCCACAGTATTTGTCTGGTATTAAAATGGGAAACCGCGGAAAACCACCTTCAGGGCTGCCGACAGTGGGGTTCGAATCCACTATCTCCCGAATGCAAGCTCACAGCTGCGCACCCCTAACCGCATGGCGAACTCGCTCGGTCATTTTGGTTTTCATAGTGGTTTTAAGACCTGATGACCTTCCTGACACCATGTGATTCTTGAGATGAAAGTCTCCACCCAGTATCGACCGGGATTCGAACCTCAGCCTCCCGGGTGGGATGCCAGCAGCAAAGGCTTCGAGCTGATCACCCCCCCCCCCACATTGATATAAACTTAATTAATTTATTTAATTAATACAGTTCAAGATTTTAAGCTATCCAAAGCCAAAATCAATAAATAAATAACTGCATACATAAATAAATATACAAATAAATATCCACCTCTATGGTGTGGTGGCTTGTGTTATCAGCTGCCGCCCGCCGGAGGTCCGGGTCCGATTCTTGGCTCTGCCACGCAATTCTTAAAAGTGTACGAGGGCTGGAACGGGGTCCACTCAGTTTCGGCAGGTCAAGTGAATAGAGGGTCTTCGATTTCCACCTCAGCCATCCTCGAAGTGGTTTTCTGTGGTTTCTGGGATGTTACCTAACTTAAGGCCACGGCCACTTTCTTTCCTTCTTCCTTGTCTATCGCTTCCAATCTTCCTATCCCTCACAAGGCCCCTGTTCTGCATAGCAGATGGGGCCGCTTGAGCGAGGTACTGGTCATCTTCCCCAGCTATATCTCCCGGGTTCGATTTCCGACTCTCCTACGAAATTTGAAAAGTGGTACGAGGACTCCAACGGGGTCCACTCAGCTTCGGGAGGTCAGCTGAGTGTAGGGGTTTCAATTCCCGCTTCAGCCACCATCGAAGTGGTTTTCCGTGGTTTCCCAATGATTCTCCGGGCAAATTCCGGAATGATACATAAGGTAAGGCCACGGCCGCTTCCTGGGCGAAGTGCTAGTCCCCCTTCCCAGTTTTATCCCAACAAAATATCTCACGTTCTAGGACATTGTGCTTGAGGCGGTAAAGGAAGGATACCTCGCTGAGTCCGAGGGAAAAACCATCCCCTGCACGGTAAATAAATAAATAAATAAATAAATAAATAAATAAGTAAATAAATAAATAAATAAATAAATAAATAAATAAATAAATAAATAAATAAATAAATAAATAAATAAATAAATAAATAAATAAATAAATAAATAAATAAATAAATAATTGCCTCAAATTGTTTCTATCTCATGAATGTATCGTTGTTCTCCCCAGCTGAAGTCCTATGTGATCCTTCAGCGTCAATCTTGGCTTATGAGAAAACGGGATGATAATAAAGGACAAGTCGAGCGTTCCCAGGCTCACCTGCCTGTGTTATTGAAGCAAGCTGAGATGGTAGAAATATCTGTCGAGAGATTACCAGCAGAGATTAAGGCTTCTATATGCAGAGCCTCTTAAAATGGAATACAGCCCTTGGGAACAATGGAGAAATATAACCACAGTCTCCAGGCTCAGTACGGGAGTAGACAAGTAGGAGGGGATTTATTTTTATAGCCAGCGTATGAGCCTGCCTTCCTACGCAGGGTGGCAATATTTATGTCAGTAATTACATTCATTCCTCCTGTTGAATGACAATTACAGAGTGCGCGAGTTAGTAGGCCATACCTAATTGAATGACGACATATAAAGGTTTCCAAATTCAGTTACTGAATACTAAACCATCCAAAATAAAGCTCCGTTTAGATGAGATAAAAACTAAATGAACAATGTAGCAATCGTTGTTCAATTAATCCTGCAATCGAGTTGAAAATGGGAACATTGTGTGGCTTCCTGATGGTAAATGCAAAACAGTTGACGACTGTAATCACAAGGATGATTATGATATTTACAGTTACACGTTCGTCCATGATGCATTATTTATCATCGCAAATTATTTCTTTCTTTCTAGAGAGGTGATCAATTCAACTCCCGAGTGGTGCAACTGAATGTACCAGCTTAACCACCTACTTGTTCGGCTTCATGGCTAACTGGCTGTCGTGCTGGCCATTGGTAAAAGAGCATCCAGGTTCGTTTCCCGACTGGATCGTGGGTTTCAACTTCAGTTTGTTAATTCTTCTGGCTCGGGGACTAGGTACCGTATGTGTGTCGTCATAAACATAATAAATCTTCATAGGCATAGTCCGGCTCCATGGCGAACTGGTTAGCGTGCTAGACGTTGGTCCAGAAGGTCCCGGGTTAGATTCCCGGCCGGGTTGGGGATTTTAATCTTCATTGGTTAATTCCAATGGCCCCGGGGTGGGCCTTTGTGCTGTCCTCTACATCGCTGCAACACACACACGATACATAACACTATCCTCTACCACAATAACACGCAGTTACCTAGACATGGCAGATTCCACTCACATTCATCGGACGGTCTGCCTTACAACGGCTGCACCCGGCTAGAAATAGCCACACGAAATTATTATTATCATCGGTAGGGCCTAATCCCCACAGGCACTCAGGCTGCCTTGAAGGATCAATTCAAATGACCTGCACCAGGCCTCTCCGGAGGCGATATGCTCTTCTTCTTCTTTTCTTCTTATGGTTGCTATCATTATTACTACTACATACTTTCCCTTCTGCCATTTTTAAATAATAGTAGTACCAGGGAGCCTCCGTGGCTCAGACGGCAGCGCGTCGGCCTCTCACCGCTGGATACCGTGGTGCAAATCCCGGTCGTTCCATGTGAGATTTGTGCTGGACAAAGCGGAGGCGGGACAGGTTTTCCTCCGGGTAGTCCGGTTTTCTCTGTCATATTTCATTCCAGCAACACTCTCCATTCTCATTTCGTAGTATCTGTCAGTCATTAATATACATCACTTTGGGAGTGGCGACCCCATCGTAAAAGTAGCCTATATATAATTCATTCATTACATCCCTGACCCGGTCAATGACTGGAAAACAGGTTGTAGGTTTTCATTTTCAGTAGTACCAGGAACTGAGGGTTTGCCTCGGCGAGGCGTCAAAGGCGTGTTCGGTTCACCCGGAAGGACGTGGGTTCGATTCAACGTCACGAAGTCGTAAAATTTAAGAAACGTGATTTTCATTTCCGGAGGTAAACATGGCCCTGAGGTTCACTCAGCCTTCAAAAAAATTGAGTACTAGGTTAATTATTGGTAGCAAAGGATGCCGGACGTGGAGTTAACCACTCTACCCCACCAAGTGCAGAGGTTACCGATAGAGGAAACCTTTACCTTCCACCCCTCCAGGGAACTTTATGGCCTGTACGGAGATGACTTTGCTTCTTCTACCAGGAATTGAATTCGAGCCTTCGAGGACGGCAGCTAAGAGTTACGCTACGCAGGTGAACAGCTGAGTGGCATTATCACTGGTTTCTTATAGAGGTGGGCGTGGTTCAAAACGTGGCCAAAGCGTGTGGGACTTTTAAAATGAACAACCATGCCACTGTGATTTGCATTTTACGTAAAACTGGAGATCCTTTAGTTATGATTACCATATAAATATTAGGGCAGTGTAGTCCCTAGGATAATAAGTTCACCAGAGTACCGTACATGTGCTAACGACCGTATTTCTCCAGAAGGGAAATTGCCCCATTAACGAACATTTTCAGTACCAATGGAGAGCGGATTTGCACTGATCTCAGTATATTCATCTTAATCCGTTTACCGTCCAAGGTCGAGAGATCCCACCTCTACCGCCTCAACGGCAGTGCTCTGTAGCGTGAGACATATGGTCGGGGATAAAATGGGGAGGAGGACCAGTACATCGCTCAAAGCCTCACCTGCTATGCTGAACAGGGGCCTTGTGGGAAATGGAAAGATTGGAAAGCCAAGGACGAGGGAAGGAAGCGGGCGTGGCCTTGAGTTACGTACCATCCCGGTATTTGCCTTGGGAGGAATTGGGAAACCACAGAAAACTACTTCGAGGATGGCTGAGGCGGGACTCGAACCTCTTCTACTCGGCTGACCTCCCGAGGCTGAGTGAACCCCGTTCCAGCTCTCGTACCACTTTTCAAATTTCGCGGAAGAGCCGGGAATCGAACCCGGGCCTCTGGGGGTTGCGGCTAAACACACTAACCACTACACCATAGAGGTAGACTATGTCGACTCATGACGGGAGTGAGGTGAGATGAACTTACATGGCAACATTTGTACGGTCTGTTGCACTCAGTTGAGGTGCTAATGGAGATGAAATGGAAATGAATGGAACTGGGTAACTGAGTTGTAGGAATCGGGGGGGGGGGCGTAAAAATAGGAGCTGTCCCTGCATTTGCTTCAAAGTGAAATTGGGAAACTACAGAAAACCATGCTCTGAACAGCCGGTGGTAGAATACGAACTCACGCTTTTTCCTAAATGAGAACATTGCTCCACGGCCACAGTGCATTTACACGTCGTCATACATATTTATAAATCTTTATTTATTTCATTAACTTTAAATAATGATTATGTGCGAATGAAACGTTTGGTATCTCGATCAGAAATAATAAATATGGATTTTGGCCGTATTCGCCCTTTTGCTGACGATCAATGCTCACTTATCTTATTCGCATCCGTATCTGAAATTCATGTGTGTTAAGTTCAACTTTCCATTTATACTTTTTAAATTGATATTTTTCCCTGGAGGGATCGAAAGGAGAAGGAATTTTACAAGCAGTATGAATCATTGAATCAAGCACTCAACTATTAATTCTATTTTATTAAACGCCTTAAATAAAACTTTATGTACACGAATGAAAGCTTGACGATAATTAAAGTGAAAATTCAAATCCACAGCCTGCTTTCAGTCATTTGACGGGGTCAGGAAGGGAATTAATGAAGCCCTCATCGAGCGGCAAACATAGGAATTGTACCGTCTTCCGAAGCCCGCCGCACTCCTATGGGGCAACGATTAATGACTTGACAGATAAAATGTTATTGGAGAGTGTTGCCGGACTAAAGGTGACAGAGAAAAAAAGATTACCCGGAGGAAAACCTGCCCTGCCTCCGATTTGTCCAGCAAAATTCTCACATAGTGTGACTGCAGATTGACAGTACGGATAAATGAAACTAACTGAATGATCCTCTGGATATTCATCTTCCTCATCAGTTTCCTCAACGTACAATATCTTATACATGGCCAGATTTCGCTAAGTGCAGGTTCTCATAGTAGTAAATTGGTGGGATAATGTGCGTAGAAATAACTTCTCCAGATTTATCAATTTTTCTGCATTTTCGCTGTTCACAGAAGGTGTATGTGTAACATAAATCCACTTACCTCCCTTCGCAGACTTAACTGAACGTATATCTTTAAGAGGAATTCCTTTCTTTTTAGCCCTCACTTCAGTTTCAACAGAATTTTTCTTCCAATCTTCAAACTTTTATGTTCGTCTTTCTGACTGGGATATTCGCCATTTTGGTGGCAAGTGCTTTTCACTTGCGCCTTGATAAATAACATAAAATGTTAAATTCTGAAATACCAGAAGCAGGAATGTATAAACCAAACCAAACCAAACCCCATGGCACTACAGCCCTTGAAGGGCCTTGGCCTACCAAGCGACCGCTGCTCAGCCCGAAGGCCTGCAGATTACGAGGTGTCGTGTGGTCAGCGAATCCCCTCGGCCGTCATTCTTGGCTTTCGAGACCGGGGCCGCTATCTCACCGTCTGATAGCTCCTCAATTCTAATCACGTAGGCTGAGTGGACCTCGAACCAGCCCTCAGGTCCAGGTAAAAATCCCTGACCTGGCCGGGAATCGAACCCGGGGCCTCCGGGTAAGAGGCAGGCACGCTACCCCTACACCACGGGGCCGGCAAAGGAGGAATGTATACTAACAGGAAAGGGGACGAGAATGTGGTAGAAAAAGAAAAAAAATCAGATTATGCTGCTAGGATATACTGAAGTTATGGTACCTATCTGAAAAACACCCCGTTCTCTTTACAAGCTGGTTCCCAAACTATAATTTTGGAAACTTTAGGTTCGAAAAAGTTAAATCTAGAAAGCAAATATTTTCTATAACAAATTATATGACTGTCACTATATATATTAAATAAAGATTTCCAAAATACAGGAGGTTGAAAAAAAGAGAAATCCTTTCCATAAATTATAAACATAAATAAATTATAAAAGGTCATTTTTAAAACTATTTTACCTAAATTCTAATCGAAGTTGAATAGGAAAACAGGTATATTATCCGACATTACACATTAATTGTAGCGCGTTATAGTTGTTATTGCGTTTCAATGAAAAATGATACAGATTAATTTTAATAATAATTTTTAATGTTATTTGCTTTACGTCCCATTAAATACTCTTTTACGGTTTTCGGAGACGCCGAGGTGCCGGAATTTAGTCCCCCAGGAGATCTTTTTACGTGCCAGTAAATCTACCGACACGAGGCTGACGTATTTGAGCACCTTCAAATACCACCGGACTGAGCCTGGATCGAACCTGCCAAGTTGGGGTCAGAAGGCCAACGCCTCAACCGTCTGAGCCACTCAGCCCGGCACAGATTTACTTAAATGAACCAATGCAACTACCTCTAAGAGTGGAATTGTTGTAGATTTGTATTCGTTCAGAAAATATACTTACAAGGATCATAATACGGTAATCAATCAAATCACAATAACTTATATAAGCTTAGAATATGCAGTGATAGCTTTAATATGAAAGCAGAAAATAGTTAATAATAATGACGTCAAAATGTACATAATTCACAAATTCAGGAGTACCCATTGCCCTCAACATCGTCTATGTCCGGGTGCTTTGTGGCCTGTAATATTCCTCTCTGATAGCTTTGTTCGACCTACAGATATATATTATATCACACACTCTTTTCATCCTCTAATTTTAAAAGGGCTGCAGATTGTAAATCAACAATGGATACACGAATTTTACTTGAATTACTGACTACACTACCAAAGTGATATTAGTAGCTTTTAAAAGGTTTACGTCTGTCGAGGAACAGTTAGTAATTGTGGCTTTGTTCACACCAGCACTTCCATCAGTTGTTGGCTTACACTACATTACTGCGAGACAAAATAATTTTCACTTCACTTGAAGTGACCACTGGAAGACATCTTCTTGTAGGTCGATTATTTATTATATTACTTCAATTACGTCTTGCCTGCATAATCATACAGTATGTTGTGACTTCTAATATTGCAAGAACATGCAAGTTTGGTAGGATAACTTTTTAAGGATAAATTTGAGTGAACAAGTCACTTATAATAAATGTACGAATTGCACAGCTCGAGGAAACACTTGCTGTAAGAATATGTACAGGAACTGACAAGAACGAACTCTTTGTGAGTGGGAGAATTCATCCACGGTATCCCCTGGCTGTACTAAGATGACACTAAAAGGGAGCCCTTCTCAGGCCCTGCACTTGAGAGCTTAGGCCGGTTATCACGAGTCCCTAGTTGAGTCTGGCATTGCCTAAACTTACCCCTTATCCAACTTTAACTTCCATATCCAATCACCATAGACTAACTCTTACTTTCTTCCGACCTCGACGGTATAAGAACTGAGAGACCTAGGGATTCTTCCGTTGATACGTCCTTCGTGCTCCCTCTCTATCATTTGTCTAAGGATCGGACCTCTTCCACTTTCCCCAGATTAGTGTTAATGGTGGACGGTTTCCCAGTTATACATCCCCAGAAAACAATAAACACCACCACTACAGCCTGGATGGTTTAGCAGTAATAAGTTAGAATACAATCTTACTGAAGCGAGTATCAAGTATACACTATACCAGACAGCAATCCTGTTACGAAATTTGCATAAACAGTCGGAACTCGGCCTCTCAGAACCCCTTAAAGTTATGTTACTCCCGTTACAGTACGCAAGAGCGGGCTAGCCGACACAACCTACTCGACAAATATGGCAGCATACTAACTTACCACTGCCGAAACATCCGGGCTCTAACCATAACGTAAAACGCTACCAATGTGCGAGTTAAACAAAAAAACAGCAAGTAGAGTGCTTTCGTTGAGCGAGTTGTAACACAGTATACTGCCCAACAGTTAGAAAATACTTATGTCCGTCTCCTTGGATGAATGGTCAGCGATGAGACCTTCAGTTGAGAGGATATAGCGTTTGAAACCCCGTCGGGTGGAGGACTTTGATCGCGTCAGGTTATTTTTTCTGATTCGGGGACAGGGTGTTTGTGCTTGTTCCAAAACATTCCTACCCACACACATACAACACAACACACTACACTACCAACGATCACAGAAACACGTAACAATGGACCGTTGCACATAGGGTTAGCGTCAGGAAGTGCATCCGGCAGTAAAAACGGTCCCCTGGTAGGCCGATGACCTTCGATGTTAGGCCCCTTAAAACAAAAAGCATCAAGTCCACAGGTGCGATAGAGTTCAAAACTGTTGTCGCAGCAACAGGGAAAATGGCACCAGCAGGATCAGCAGCACAAGAACAATAATAATAGGAATTTATAGAATAATATTAATCCCAGCGTTCACAAGTAATATACCCCTGTGGGTGGGGGCGGTAGAATAACACCCACAGTATCGACTGCCTCTTGTAAGAGGCGACTAAAATTGGCCCCAGGGCCTCTCAACTTGGGAGTAGGGGTTGGCGATCACGGGGCCCTTAGCTGAGTCCTGGCATTGTTTCCATTTATTTTTATCAGGCTCCTCACTTTCATCTATCCTATCCGACCTGCCTTGATCAACTCTTGTTCTTTTCCGAACTCAACGGTATTAGAACATTCGAAGCCTAGGGAGTCTTTCAGTTTCACGTCCTTCATAGCAGTTGTCTTTCTTTGGCCGATACCTTCATTTTTCAAGGTATCGGCCCCTTCCATTTTTTCTCTCTGATTCATGTTCATAGAGTATGGTTGCCTAGTTGTACTTGCCCTTAAAACAAAAATCAGCACAATCACTCACAAATAATGGGAAATAATGGCAACGTTTCTGCCTTAACGACCACCGTCAGGAGACTAACTCAGTAGTTAACGATCTGCTTTCTAGATGAATATAACAAAATAGATTGATTACTGAAGACTTCACTTGAACAGTAGGTTCGCTTAATCATCTCATTTTACACAAGCCATTGTTATTATCATTTTATTCTGCTTTAATATTAATGATTTCATTACCCTATAAATAGATTCCTTACTTTCGGCATAATTTTAGCTAATTACACTATATCCTTGTTAATTATCAGCACAGCACGTTATTGCAACCAAGTTAACCACTATCATTGTTTTTAATACTTAAGGTTAACTATTGTAAATTGTTCTTACTTACTTCATGTTTATAATGTGTACGTGTATGTTATTCAGTTTTTTAAACTTCAGATGCTAATTTCATTTTCTCTCTATTTTTTCCCGTAATCACCATTCTGTGTACTGTTTTGAATGTAGATGCAACATAAAGGGGCTCATTAGCCTCAGTGATAAATTCTAACCAATAAATATACGTTGTGTCATGTTTATCACTGGGTGACGATATTGAACACGGTGTCGATTCAGAAATGAAATTAATGCTGGAAATGTACACTTCAAGAGCTTTCCAGAATCACAATGTGCTCTGTTCCGGATTATAACGTCTCAAATGTAGACTCTATGTTCCCTCGGCAACACAGGCAGGGATATATTTTCTACTGCACCCTGAAATTTATAACATGCCATGTTGAACCGCAAGAATCAGCAGGTAAGGGAGGTTCATTGTTGGGAGAAATATAAAACTCTTTTCATAGAACAGAGGAATGTGCTGGAGGAAGGAAGAGAGAGAGATAGACATTCTGATATTAAATTAAACCACAGAGCGAGTTCCTGACATTCTTTGTGTAATGAAGTCGACATGCCTGGTCGTGTGTCAGTGTCTCAAAACTCAAGTTCTCGTCAGTGTTATCAACCAGACAAATGTACATGCACAGCATTACATTATATTACATAACGCACATTTTCACTATAAAATTTCATGCCTTCCTATGTTCAGTCTGCAACCATCAATGAATTTACTACTCTCCCACACTATCCTCTATTTTCAACTACCTGTATGGACTCGTTTATTCCACACTGTATGCAATTAATTTTTTTAAAGGAGCCCAACAGTTGTCGCCTCTGTCCCTCTAATTCTCTTATCCTCCTCCATTTGCCCCACACAACTCCAACACCGAAGCCAGTTTTATCAAGAGCCCTGCATGGATGCGCATATCAGCAGATATTTCCGCGGATGCAAGCCGTATGGCAGTGCGGCTAGTTTTGCTGATAATTTATAATTAATGATGTTTATTGATTTTCATTCAGGTATACTCTAGAAATTTCAACAAATCAGTCTTTAACATATTTCGTGTAGTTATTTTTGCCTGTGGTGAGGCGGCCCTTGAATGGAAGAATTGTGATATATAAAAAGCCTTGAAAATCCATAAATCGTTTGTTAAGAATGAAGCCATATTTTTCAGTATCGAGTTACTTAAGTGTAACAGTAACTTTTCATTCTGACATACACACGGAAAATTCAATATAAATTATAACACTAGAAACATACCTGTAAAAATACACAATATTATACAAGGAATGACATGTTTATATCAATTGCAGTGTATTAAAATTGCAGTGTGTTTAATAGACTGAAAAGTTTTTGTTACATTTAAGCCGTCAATCTGACCCAAGCCTTATTGGCTGCTCTCCAGAATTAATGAAAGGAATAAAGGTTCCGAATGAGAACCGCACTATATGTCGGTAGTTGTCGCAAGAGGAAATTCCTCATAGACCTCTCAATATGGGGTGGTTAGTGTCAGGTATCAGGTTTATTGCATTATGTTAATAGATCAATCTGTTTCAACACCTTGGGCGTAATATAGTCAAGTAGTTGCAATATCCGTGGTTAACAATTCGCGAATGAGGATGCAGATGAATGAAGTTAGGATGCGGATAATATTTTGTAAGTCCGCGCAGGGCTCTATTATATCTACAGATTCATAAATCTAAATAAAGTCCAGGGAACTGAATAGTAAGATTACCATTGTTTCGCGCCAGTGCTGCATGAGTTCATTAGCAGTACACCGCACATTTTCAAGATACAGGCGACAGCACTGTAAGCTATCACCTGATAAGCACAATGCAGTGGCGACGTACTGGAGGAGAAATATATCTCCAGTTGCTGTGTGCGCCCTTTCGAACCAACATGATCAAAAATGTCTTTTGATTGAGCCGATATATTTTGTCCCCTATTATGCTTATGATAGCTTATGGTGGTGTCAGTCACTTCCGACTTGCTAGCCGGCCAGTGTCTTGTGAACTTGCGGTGTCCAACTGATGTGCCCATACAGCACTGGGGCGAAACATTAGTAATCCTACGATGGAGTTCCCTGAATTTTAATTAGCCATCTCAATTGGAAGCCTTACGTATGTTCGTCCTTCTAGTTTAGTCCTAACTTAATTTTCATCTTTTCATTTCGAGTACCCCTACCCTTGTTTCCACCTTCTTTTTCCAGCAATCATTCTCGCATTCTGTCACTTCCAACTTACGAATACATAATCTCGAGTTCACTCAGCTTTCATTCGCAAACAATGAACCTGATATAAAAATGAAAAAGCCAGTTACATCCGACGGCTGATTTTGTTCTCGCAGAATACCATTGACAACATCTCTGAGTTCACTGCATTAGCTCTGCTCCAATTTGTTTGAATTTCACTACCATCTGGGAGGAGGAGACAACGTGCTCTAAATAGTTTAAATGATCCACCTGTTCCAGTTTTGTACTACATATCAGACAGTGCATCATTTAAGTTTTCTTCACCACCATCATCATTTAATATATATATATATATTGTACCGGGAAATGATTATGGGGCCGGAGCATGGGAAGGATCTCAGGTAGTGTTCGATTACTTATTGGAGCAGGTACAGAGAAGGATATTTTCGCAGGGCGAACAGTAGATGGTAAAACCTTTTTGACAACGCTTATTGAAATTTTCATGTAAATCGCCCTGCAGTTGAATTGTCAAAATTAAATTTTCAGTCAACGTTTTCAAACTGCAAAAAATGAAATTTCGGCGCTGTTATATTCTGAGACATCCATTTGATGTTAAAATGTCCAAAGTAATACCAATTTTCTGAGATCATAAACACCCTCCAGTTCATCTAATATCTCTTATATAGCTTTAAATTCCAAAATAACAATTTGGACATAGTACTTTATTTAACCAAATTCCGTAAAACCCAAGTCCATCACTTGTGATGGAAACCTACAGTTTCTCTAAGATTTTTAAACAAAATATTAACACACACTTCCATTAATAAACTGATAGTTTAAATAAAAATTTTCAATCACCTGCTGTATACTCCTACAGTTCATCTAAATTGATTTTATAAGAAAAAAATAGTGCACTTGCTTTATGACAAACCGTATAGTTTTTCTAAGTGAGATGACTTCAATTTATAAAAGATTTGAAAGAAATATACAGTTCAAAAACAAGACATGAAGTCTTCTTGAATTATTAGGAATAGTAAAATTCACACGAAGCACTTTTCTGTTGATGAATGTAGCACTATAAATGACTGAGTGCTTTGTTAAAGTCATTTAGTGTCTAAGTGGAATTACTCACTCAAAAAATATATGAAAAACACTTATATCACCTGTAATTTGTTTGTAAGGATTGATGAAGCACTGTCCTGCGGCTTGGTGACTGGAACGTTCTGCAGCGTTCAGCCAAGACTCGAACTCATCACCAGCAGCGTGACACGTGCGTTCAATGAAGACACCACGTTATTATCCTTCGTTGAAATCACGATCATTCCCTCGCTGGATACCACAATTGAAGAAACCACGTTTAATCCCACGCTGGAAATAGCGTTCTACGCAGTGTAATATCAAGACACTTCGCCAAGATTTCCGATGTTCTTTTAAAGAAGAAATGCTGAAACACGGAAAGTTCAGTTGGCACAATACAATGGGTTGTATAACTCTTAATTATCATTAAGATTGGTATTTTACACTGATACAAGCCTTAATGCATAGTTCGTATTCCCACTTTTGTTTTACGATGTTAAATACGTGACTCAGAATATCACAGTATATGCTATAATATGATCCATAAGTCAAGTTAATGCAGTAATGACTTACAGGCGTTTTCAAAAATGGAAAACACAGTCTTTCACTCACAGTTTATAGAATAAAAATTGAACACTGTCACAGTTCATAATAGTCACTGACTATGTCTTAGGTTCAACCTTAGGATAATCATCACAGTCCATGAAACACTTGAGAAAATGCCATTACTATCACTCCTATAACAATCTCTGGAATACTAATGTTCACAGATTAAGAAGTGTTATGACTGAATTGCATGACACAAGTTCGTATAGCCTAATATTGCCATAAAAAGTACTTAACATTCAGTTAGTTGTTCAGGGTAATTTTCGAAAGTTCGAGAAAATACGTGAAAAAATAGTCACATTTAGCCCTGTTATTTGTCGAATATTCAGTGGAATAGTATTTTACACAGTTCATAATCGTACTGTTATACGAGAAATACGTCTCAGAATTAATTAAATTGTCATGAACTGGAAGTTCAGTTTATCACACACGATGTTCTAGTATGCTGTTACTGTCAATGATAAAGTTCAAAATTACGAGAGATTGGCAAAGTCCGTAATACCGTCCACTGGCAAACTAACCACTTGAATTCCCAATTACACTTCAATGCACAGTTTCTATCGTAAATTCATTCGGTTAAAACACTCGTAAATCTCATACAATGACGATTTATCCGGAGAAAATTTTATAACATTTCACACGCCTCGACGCGGCTGAAACTTCACGTTCGACATCCACGCTCAATTTCAGAGTTCTAGAGTGTAACTTTTATGTCTCTCGCGAAGCGCGACGGAGCATACTGATGTCTTGTCATGATCGTAGAGTTTATGATACACTGACTATACCTTCGGTTCGTCGAGCTATTTATATCCGGCTGGGAGCCGCACTCTGAGTCAGGTGACGGAAGGGTGATAATACTTCCCAAACTTCAACTTGTCATGTCTTTGAAACCACTGGGCAGATTAGTCTCAAATTTGCAGGGTTGTACTTTTAAAATGTGAGCTACAACTTGGTGTTAATCTCATATTTATTGGTCCAGTCGTTGATAAGCTAAAAAATAATTTCGAGACGTTTCTGCGGGGAGGTGAGCTACAAGCAGTGCTGACGTCACTTGACTTTGCCCCACTCATGCTGTCTTCCTCACGCACTGCAGTAGGGACGAGAACATTCTCTTGCACAGCTGTTCGTACGCCGTAACTTAGCCGTTCCCTCATGAATAAAGATTTTATAACTCATATGTGCCAGGGCCTATGCCTTCCTGGTACATGTTCCTCCCGATCTGACGAAAAGAAAATACGCTGAATTTTCTTTTCTAGGCCTTACTCCTCTTGTTGGATATACTGTTTCAAATTGGCGGAGTTATAAATGCCCTCGAAAGTGCCATCCAGTCGCACAATTTCGTAGGCTCCATTCCTCAACACAGTGTGGACACGGTAGGGACCTACTAATCGTGGACAAAACTTAGCATAAATCCTTCTCTCAGGATTGGAAGTAGCTGGTCTGCGGATTAAAACTAAATTTCCAGGATTTAATGGCCTTCTGAATTTCCTATTACGTTGGCGCCTTTCTCTAATAGAGGCTGCATGTCTTAGCTGGGTTAGTGCGTTGTCAATCTTGACTTGCTGAAGCACGATCACATCAGGTGGAGCTGGTAGATCTCTATCCCATGGTCGCTCTGGTTTTATCCCGCGATGCAGGCTAAGGGGAATATCATTAGTGGATTCATGCACAGTAGAATTAACAATTCTTTGCATCACAGGTAACACCTCGAACACCACTTCCAATGGTGTTCACTACAGTAAATTCTACATAATTTTGCTAGTTCCTTCATTATTCCCTCAGCAGGGTTAGCTTCAGGGTACTTGATAGAATTCATGACATGACGGATGTTGAGTTCTTCTAAAGCCTGTTGGAATTCTAGCGAGGTGAATTGAGTTCCGTTATCCGTTAGCAAGTATTCAGGTTTTTCCCATCTCGGGGATGATGTTCCGCTTCAGCCTCCTCAAGATATTACCGACATTAGCCTTCTAGATGGGCAAAAGCATAGTGTATTTGGAGAAAACATCCACAACAACAATGACATGTCTGTTCCCCCTGGTCGCCTTGGGCAGTGTACCATATATGTCGATTGCCAAAATTTCTCCGGGCCTTTCCGGGATCAGTGGTTTAGGAAATTCCTTAAGCAAATAATTGCTCGGCTTGATCCGCTGGCAAAGGTCACAAGACCGCAAAATCCTTCTAGTGTCTCGTCTAAGTTACTCCCAAGTAAATCATTCTTTAATAAGGTTGACGACTTTGTCAGTACCAGCGTGACCGGAAATTTAATGGCAGTGCCATATGATGGCCTTCCTAATTTTCAAAGGTGCATACAGTCTGCACTTTGTCCTGGCTAAATCAATATATTTCACGAGGATTCCATCCTGGAGACAATAATTTGAAGACAGACGCTGAAGACGTGGAAAATCGTCGTCATCAACGGGGATCGGACCAGAGAAGAATCGAATCAATTCTCTGCACGTAGCGTCCCTTCGTTTCATCTGGGCTAAGTATCGTGGCTTGCAAAGAAATTCTTCGTCATCATTCACTGTGTCGACTTGATGGACTTGAATGACGTCAGTAGGGTTGCGGCTGAGCGCATCTGCTAAGGCATTCTAATGACCAGGCTTGTGTATTACTGTTAAGTTGAATTGCTGTATGAAGACAGCCCATCGGGTAACTCTCTCATTCGTCATGTCTGATGACAGTATAAATGTCAGAGCTTTGTGGTTAGTAAAAATTGTAATGGGATATCCATAAATGATTTTCTTCCAATACTGGAGAGGATAAACAATAGCCAAAGCTTCTAGTTCTGTAATGGTGTAGGACTTTTCGTGAGGTCGCAATTTCCTACTCAAAAATGAGACGAAAAGTCTGTGATCAGGATCCTCGGGTCTCAATTGATACAGTACTGCGCCTAATCCTACAGAGCTGGCATCACATTCTGTAAAGAATGGTAGAGAAAAATCCGGGTAAACTAGTCTGTCTGAATTTCTCAACATTTCCTTGGTGGCGAGGAAAGCTCTTCACATTCTGCGGGCCATTTCCACCTATTATTTTTAACAGGAAGTTGCTGAAGAGGCGCTACAGTCTTGGTATAGTCTGGACAATGTTGAGAGAAAATTGACAGATTCCTAGGAACTGTCTCACGTTTCTAATGCGTTGATGCCTAGGAAAGTCAATAATCCTCTAAATTTTAGCAGGGTTGGGCTGGATTTCATCACCGCTCATCACACAGCCTAGGAACAATAGTGAGGTTTGGAAAAGTTGACTTTTCTCTAGCGTTTATCTTGAAGTTCTTTTCCAAATCCTGCAAGACTAAGTTTACATCTCTCACGTGTTGTTCAAAAGTTTTCGACGCAATCAAAATGTCATCGACAAAAATTTTAGTAATGTCTTTTACCTCATCCGATAGGTGTTTCTGTACGGCCCTTATCAACACAGCTCCAGAGTTCTTAATCCCAAAAGGCATCCTGTTAAAAACATAGCTCCTATTCTCAAATAAGAAGCTTGTGAGGATTCTACTTTCAGCGTCTAACTTTATGTGGTAGTATGAAGACGTTCCATCAAGACAACTGAAAAAATTCATGCCGTGGAATCTTCTGACAATGTCTTTAAGTAGTGGAGGACGGTCGTACTCTAATGTAAGTCGATAGTTAAGAGCACGCGCGTCGAGACAGATCCTGATATTGCTTATGCACTATCGCCAACGGATTTGAATATTTGGTTACACAAGGCGAAATTATTCCATCATCAGTCATTTTGTGGATCAAATTTCGGGCTTTTTCCCTATATTTTTCTGGAATGGGATATGGCTTTTTCTGGTAAGGGGATAAGTCTGTCACGTTGAGATGGTACTCATAACCAGCTATCTCTCCAGGTTTATCATCGAACACACATGAAAATTTCTGTAAGACTTCATTTTTAGCCTCCTCTAGTTTCAATCTGATTTCCGGGTCTTCAACTACACTGGCTATTGACATCACATAATCTGGACCTATTATGGAGTTTTCATCAAGTAGGGACTCTACTCTGTCCTCTTCCTGGTCACCCCTTCTACTATCTGATACGGCTGGCGCTTCCTCACTTACAGCGGGCTCACTGCAGTCACCACCGTCTTCGAAGCGGGCTCCATTTCTTGAATCTCCAGGTCGTTTCGTCCCACCACCTGCAGTTCTACGGTATCATTTTTGAATTTCACGAGGTTGGCATCATAATCGATCGTTCCTTTATATTTAATCATGAAATCTGATCCAAGAATTAAGTTGAAGTTATGACGTGACACTACCAGAAAGATGTGCTCAAATGACTGGTTATTTATTTCAAATTCCTAAAATGCCTGTGACTTACACTTAACAGCTTTGTCAGGGAATATCACTCTTACTTTAATCTGCGCTACAGGTAATAAAATCTTGCTCTGATATTTCAATGAGTCCACAAGTCTGTCAAAAATCAGAGAGGCTTGCGCTCCGGAGTCAATGAGCGTAGTTACATGTAAATGTATTAACTGGTAATGAACGCATAATTATTGGCCTTGGTGTCTGTGCGTCTTCAAGTAGCAATTCCGAATCGTCAATGTGCCAGTAATTAATGACGGTAATACAGTAACTCGATATCTCGTCCTCATCGTAGGCAATCTCTTTACTGTACAATCGTGGTTTTTATAGCGCCTGTTGATTCAGTATCAGGTGATCGTCGCTCCCTTGGTTCAAATTGTCGTTGATATTCCAGGATCCTCAGGATTATGATTTTTGTCTGACGTATTTCTGGGTATCTCTCCATCTTCTTTCTAATTCCCGTCTTCTCGAATCTCGATTTTCTTCAGGGATGTTCTCCCACTGCCTCCATGAATTTCTTGGTCGGTAAGGATGTCTATCTTGATTCCTCTGACGTCTGAAGTTCTGAAATCATGTTGGATTAGTTGGGCTTAATCTGCCTTCTTCTCGTGGCCTAGGTTCTTCTCTCTCATGCGGCTTTATTTCATAGAGTTCGTGCTAACTTCTCTATTTCTACTACTTTTAGGAGTAGATTGAGCATTAGCTGCGTCCAACCTACGCAAAGTAGCATCAAAATGTACTAGCGTCTTGATGTTGGCAGCAACTAGTATCTCCTGCACGTGAGGAGGATATTGAAGGGTCAGAATTTGAATACGCTCAATATCTGGCAGAGGAAGGTCTAAGAATTGTAACTTCTTCATTTGCATTAGAAAGTAATCAGAATACCTTGAAGTGATGATGTTGAGTTTCTGCATGCCAAAATCTTTTAAAAAGCGCCTGCTTAAAGTCTTCATAATTTTTGAAGCTGTTCTTAAAAGCTATAAACCAAGATAAGGCTCGTCCTTCCAGAAGCTTCGGTATAACTCTAAGTTTTCTGTCGTTTTCCACCCTGTTCTCCTGTAGATAATCCTCAACATTCAATAACAATTCTCGTCCAGAAAATTTTACTGGCTTGTCGTTTTGTACTTTAATAAGGGTTGTCGTACTCTGTATCTCCTTTGAGGAACCGGCATTTGTGACGTCAGTTCTCTAAATTTAATTTGGTTAACCTCTTCGGATAGGTTATCAATTTTGGAGTTAATTGAGGTGTCCAGATTCTTTGTATCATTTCTAGGATAGGTTTTAATGAATTGTACGTCCCTACAGAAAGCAGCTATCTGCGTATGAGTGCTGTCCAGCTGTCCCGTAATACGTTTGTCGAGCTCTTCTTGAGTACATTTGATAAGCCCAATCTCGCTTCTTAATTTACCTACGTCATTTTCCAACGCATTTCGAAGGTTTTCCCGTACCTGAGCCAACTTTGTTTGAGCGTGTGAGATGTTACCCTGTGATTCCTGTAATTCCGTTCGTAGATCTTTAAGATCGGCGAAAGCTGCTTCAAGTTGGGCGCTTGAATGTGTTAATTTCTTTTCGAGGCCGTTCCGGCTTCACGGAATCGTTGTTCTATTAGTGCACTTGATTCCGTGAGTCTTTTATTAATTACTTTATCGGCCTCTGCGAATTTTGTTTCTAAGGTCTTGTCAATTTTGGAAGTCAAATCTTCGACCTTGCCGTTCGACTCAGTTAATTGCGCTTGCAGTTGAGTATTAAACGACTTCATTTCAGCGTTAAGCTGAAAATTAGAGTTGACTATCTGCGCCTGTAATTGCGCCTGTAATTGGTTGTTAGACTCTATCATTTGTGCCTGTAATTGCGTATGTAATTGGTTGTTAGACTCTACCATTTGGGCCTGTAAATGGGTCATTTGAGTGTTAATACGATCAATTTTAGCGTTCTGATCGTTAATGCTCAGCCTAAGAGCTTCGATTCCGGCAAGTAAATTATCCATGTTGCAAGATATTTAATAAAGTCAAATGTAAAATTCTACAAGCCCCTCACGTTCGGGTTTTTATCCGGTAAGTTAATGGCGTTCGAATAGGCTGTTATTACTTTGTCGTGGCTCTAATCGGGCCCTGTACGTTGATCGCTTTCTATTACTTGTATCGTGGTTCCAATCGAGCCCGACGTTGGGCGCCATCCATTATGACTTTCCTCTCTATACCGGGAAATGATTATGGGGCCAGAGCATGGGAAGGATCTCATGTAGTGTTCGGTTACTTATTGCAGCAGGTACAGAGAAGGATATTTTCGCAGGACGAATAATAGATGGTAAACTCGTTTTGACAATATTTACTGAAATTTTCATGTAAATCACCCTGCAGTTGAATTGTCAAAATTAAATTTTCAGTCAATGTTTTCAAAATGCAAAAAATGAAATATCAGCGCTGTTATATTCTCAGGCATCCACTTGATGTTAAAAATGTCCAAAGGAATACCAATTTTCTGAGTGCATAAACACCCTACAGTTCATCTAAGATCTATTATATAGCTTTAAATTCCAAAATAACACTTTGCACATAGTACTTCATTTAACCAACTCCATCATTTGTGATACAAACCTACACATTTTCTAAGATTTTTAAACAAAATATTATCACACACTTCCATTAATAATCTGGCAGTTCAAATAACAGTTTTCAATCACCTGCTGTATACTCCTACAGTTCGTCTAAAATGATTTTATAAGAAAAGAAAATAATATACTTGTTTTATGCCAAACCCTGTAGTTTGTCTAAATGAAATTACTTCAATTTTTAAAAGATTTTAAAGAGAAATCTAGTTTAAAAATAAGACATTAAGGCTTCTTGAATTATTAGGAATAGTAAATTCACACGAAGCACTTTTATGTTGATGAATGTAGCACTAAGGATGATTGAGTGCTTTGTTAAAAGTCAGTTAGTGTCTAAGTGGAATTACTCACTCAACGCCACTTTTTGTAAGAGCATATGATCAAACAGGTCTCCTTAAAACCACCACCACCATCAGAATAAAATAATGTATCTAGTGCTGTCCTGAAAACCACGTTCTGCTACCATATGTTAAATGGATGGTTTTAATGGACCAACCGCCATCATATACAAAATCTGATAGAAAATCAGGCTAATCTTCCTCCTAGAGCCCCCGCCGCAACCATCAACACACAACGTATGCGCGAGCAAGCTGGCTACGCGGTCCGCGGCGTGTAGCTGTGAACTTGCGTTCGGGAGAGAGTTGGTTCGAATACTACCGTCACCAGCTCTGAAGGGGGTTTCCGTGCTATCCCATTTTCACGCCAGAAAAATGCTGGGGCTGTACCTTAATTAAGGCCACGGTCGCTTCTTCCCAATTCTAGTCCTGTCCTATTTCATCGTCACCGTAAGAACTCTCCGAGTAAATGCGACGTAAGACAAATATAAATATAGCACAGTGTATGAAAGGTGAAGTTGTCGTTGAGTTTCTGCTCAACTACGATGGTCTCCATAACTGAGCATGTGTAGATACTACATTCTAGAAATTCAAGTATCAGAGTAGATACCGTCTTGGTCGCTTCACTTTGAAGGTAGAGACTTACCACTTATAAATCCGGTATTCTAACTAGGTAAGGGATATAATGTATAGATCGAATCACCTAAAACAATCACCGTGAATATTTCCGAAATGAGATATGCAGTTGATATACTACTTCCGCGGAATGGAAGTATACACAGTTGTAGTCCCTACAGCGATTACATAGATTCTCGTAAATGAGTTTCCCAGTACTGTGCAATGAATATTGACATGCACAAATGGCAGAGACGTTTGGGATCACAATGGCTTCTGTTGCGGGGTACTAGTACACACAGTTCATTATATACCGGCCACTACTAGGGTATTGTATCGTGAAGGCGGGGAGGTAAATGATAACACAACCAGTAGCTTTTAAACTTAGATGTACTGACAAACTACAGAGACACCCCAGTGTGCGCTCTCTCTCTCTTTACTCTCACTAATTAGGTCTTCCCAGTTACTAACTCTGAATCTTATATAATAGAGCTGCCACACTATAACTCTTCTAAAATAGCCATTTAGACTCTAGGGCAGTTCACAATTACGCTCCCTGTACGCTATCACGATCACAGAGTTCACACCTTGCACAAGAAAAGTCTTAAAATTCTGTATGTGGCACCTAGTCCGTACACTCGCAGCGGTCTTCGTTTGCCATCCGTTGTCGCTCGGCTGCACCGTACCGCACTTATCAGTCAGATACACAGTACTAATAGCACTCGGACTCCTCTGTCCACCGATGATCCACTGCTCAACAGCTACCCTCACTCAACTGAACCTCTGACAGAACTGAACCCTCTCAATCGCAGACAGAACTGAACCACTGGAGATCGTCCGACCTACATATCTAGGGAGGCCGGCGCTTCCAGATTCTTGGCGAGGGTACAAGCCCCTGGAGTCCTCCGGAATCCGTTCGGCTACTAGCCCTTTCTCGTGCCGTGAGGGAGACCTGTAGCAAGAGTGGTGGCAGAGGGGTTGGTCTTGCGCCCTTGGCTCCCCTTTGATGTGTTGCTGCTGCGGCAAGTGGGTGAAGCCGTATCTCGGTGACGTCACTCACGGCTGGAGCCAATCTAACTTGCTCTTCCTAAAGCCTTACAAAGGAATGGCGGACTCCACCACGGTATCTTTAGCTACCTCACTAATATGTGTAAGTCTACCGGTCGCGTTCAAAGTGATAGCCTTGGCTACACATTCAGAATAAATATGCGCATAGCCTGCTTATGTCATCCTGTGAAGTCGGTATGTTTTGCTAGACGGCACCTTCTATCCTTCAACACAGAAGAATAATCTCGAGGTGTCAAATCGGGAGAACGGGTAGGGCAACTCAAACGTTCTATTTGCTCAATACAGTCGTCGGCAAAGGTTTATTCCAGACATACTGTACTACGCCTTACATCATGAGAAGGGCACCAAACATGCTTATATAACACATTCCTCCCAGTCTACAACATAATGTTATCTAACATCGGTGGCTGTTCCTGGGTAAGAAAGGTGACATACTTTTTGGCATTCGGCGACTCGTCTATGAAAACTGATCCCGTGAGATGATGGCCCACTATTCTGCACCACATGTTTACAATTCATGAACACTGACATTTCACTTGGCGAAGTTCGACACAGCCATTATTTGTGAACGTCACTTCGACCGTAAACAACGTACACGACATTTACTGTGTATCTTGTCTTCAAACTTGCCCGACTAGTTGCCAAGATCGGGGAAGGCGTCAAATCTGTACGGTATGACACCCTGGTTACCTGGTTCAAGTGCCGTTGGTTGAAAAAATGAAGCACCAGAATGTGGGCCGGCATTATAGCAGAGGTGGTGATACCACTTATAATCACTAGATAGCGTGCCACAAGCCTGGAATCAATTCTAAATCTCTCCACGATGCACAAATGGAGTAAGGGCATATGTCGTTGTTGATAGGGATTCTTCCGTAGGGTGAAGAGCTTAAAGCCTCGAGTACACCCTTTGGTGTTACTCAACAGGAGTAGGGTGTGCACCTGCTCCGGGTTTCAACATCTCCTTACACCATCGTCGTCATCATCATCATCATCATCATCATCATCATCATCATCATCATCATCACCATCATCATCATCTCACACCCAGACGTGAAAGTTACTGCAAGTTGTCCATGAGCATCAGGAGAGTTTAACCCCCCAATCACCTCAACCAAAGTCAGATTTACGCCGATCTCACCAGCATTGCTGGTAAGAAGGAGAAAGCTCTCCTGCTTGCTGCAGAACGCTAACTGGAGACGGTACAGAAGGCCGTGGTATAGCAGACATACCAATGAACTTCCTGACGGACGAACATGAGCTATATGCGGGTTATCATATTCATAGAGCACACGCGTGACGCGTGACAATCGATACGCCCACAATTTGCACTTTTACTAGCGCTAGACCCATACACTGTAGATGACTAGTCTGACAAACGTGAAGCATGCTTCAAATTAGTAGTCCGACGCCATTTTAAATAATGCATGTGGTAGTGCGTATGTTTTCATCATTAGAAGTCTTTCATGAAAATTTCCGTACAACTTTAAAAGTTTTTGTTGTGATTGTGCTTGTGTTTTGTTTTCATCATGACATCAGAATAAACATCAGAGTTTATTACTGGATACAGGCCCCATACTGCCAAGTGGGACATTGCAGGAAGAGGACAGAGCAAGTATGCCGTGCGGTTAGAAGCACAAAGCCGTGAGCTTGCATTCGGAAGATAGTGGGTTCGAAAGCCACTGACGTAAGCCCAGAAGGTGATTTTCCGTGTTTTCCCATTTTTACAGCAGGTAAATTCTGGACATGTACCTTAATTAAGGCCACGGCCGCTTCCTTCCTACTCCTAGCCCTTTCCTATCCTATCGTGGTCATAATACCTATCTGTGTTTCTTCAACGTAAAGATGCTAGTAAGAAACACAGAAAGGGGTTATACAAAAATGTAGAAATGATTTATACATTGATTTTTCCAACAAACACGGAATGAATATCAAAGGTGTGAAAAAATTAAAAATTAAAGCATACATTTGTATGTTTTGAAGGAATATCAAAAGTATTTATATATATACGTGTTATCGTACCCATATAGAGTGATGGGGATGGGAAGGAAGTTCAGAAGCGGAACGTATGTATGACATTTCTTGGTTTCCTTTGAGGTCTCTGTAGGTTATTCTGGAATTAGTTTGTTTCGGGAACGATTTCAATGTTTTATAATTCCAGTTACATCTAGTTGATTACAGAAATTTTCTTTGTCTTCGCTATCACTATCACTGGACCCAAAGTCTCCAAACTTATCCAGAACTTTATTCAACGAACTGGTGTAACGTACTGTAACACTTTTATCACTTAATTCCAATTTCTTTGTAGGCAAACAATTCTTCGTTTTCAAATATTTTATACATGGGGATTGTCCATTATTTACGCGTGTTTTTATAAATGTCTTTCAGTACTGGAATTGTAACATACACCCGCTACTATAATAACATAATTTTCTTCCGTTTCAACTTCACCTCCCCATTCTGATAAAATGAATATTAATCACACACACGTGTGGTCAGTTAAATGCGATCAACACATTACCTCGAAGGCATACGCTAGACAAACTGAGAGTCGAAAGTGGTACGGCGCTAAGATTTGAAAGAAATCTTAAAGAGGACATGTGGACATTGCGTTTACACAACTCCAAGGATGGCCATCCTTGGAGAAAAACACGAAGTTTCATTTCAACTGGTATATTATGGCGAGCAGCAGACTTATCAGGTCACAGGTAATCTCACCCTACTAAGATAAATTCTGCCATTACACTAAAAGTCAAAGCGCATTAACAAAATGAAATACACTAGGAATTCCTTAATTGGATAAAGTAATTTATTTTAATGAAAAAAGGTCTCCTACAGATCGTTCAACAGAACATTTTATCTGCTTATTTATGTCGTGCTATTCTCACATGAATTTTAGACGATGAAGTGAAAGTTATATCACACCTGAATACTCTAATGATATTACAACATCAGCGACCTTTTCTTTCGAAGGACCTCACGCATTCTAGTCATCATCTATCTATATAAATAAAGTTGTAGGGGTCCGCTGTCTGTAATTTCGTTTGTTTTGACCCCAGAAAATATCGGAATATCGATGCAATTTTAACGACGGTGTTGACCTTCGTTTCGGAATAATTGGTGGCTAAACGGTAAGTCGTATCACAAAACAGAAAACACAAACGCTTTCAATTGATCTACAAGTGATCTACAACTTCGGTCCCATGACGTTTTGTCGTATGTCTGTCCCTTATACGTTAAATTTCTCGAGTTCAAGTTAATTTTGTACTTTTGACATGTATATGTTATCGTTTGGCACACTTAAAGGAAAGATGCAATCATGACATAGGGCACAGACATTTACATGACCATTTTCCAAATGTTCTCCAAATTTTATGATTCGAGTGTCACATGAGTGTCAGAAAAATAAAGTAGTATGTGAAAACTGTACCAAATTTCACCCCGTGTAATGACTAACTGAATTTAACCCATAAATATAGGAGATACGAGAAAATATCACAGGATCAACCATGTCGAACACTGAATGAGGCGTCTGATGGTGAAATCCGTTTGTAGATACAATTTAATATAATCTTACTCACTGCCTTTACAGTAATTTGCAGAGAAATCCGTATACAATGTAGAACACCGTAGCGAAGCACGGGTACATTTGCCAGTTTTTATATATAGTTGCATGTTGGCTGGGTAGATACACAACATCGATCGAAAATAAATATTTTCAATATAAACGAATTGAAGGATCATTTTCACGTTACGTTTCGTTATGTTACGACAAAGGGGATGGGTAAAGGAATGCTTGGATTCCGAACTTCACTGCCTCCTTTCTTTCTCTATTGCGAATACAGTTTGTTTTGCTTTTTTGTTAGTTCCACTGCTCGCTGCGCTTAGTGATGACAAAGGGGATGAATAAAGTAATGCGTGATCTCCAACGTTGACTGTCCCCTTCCCTTCTCTGTTACCAACTCAGTTTGTGACGTGACAAATCCAAGCTTTCTGAAGTTCTGCGAATGAAACGGTGGTGTGACATATCGGCTAGAAAATGACGTAGAAAGAAAAACCAAAAGATAGTAGAGGACTTTTTTAAAATAGTGCAATATTTACGGTATGGGTTTATGCACTGTGGAAAATGGTTTGTTCTAAACTTGTACAGTAGTTTGGGTTTATTGAAATACTTTCTTAGCATTAAATGCGTATTGTCTTCATTTACTTTAATCTAAAATATCAAAGACGAGCTGAGCTGCTCAGACTGTTGGGGCGCTGGTCTACTGACTCCAACCCGGCAGGTTAGATCCTAGCTCAGTCCGGTGGTATTTGAAGGTGCTCAAATACGTCAGGCTCGTGTCGGTAGATTTACTGGCACGTCAAATAATAACTGCTGCGACACAACATTCCGGCACCTCAGCGTCTCAGGAAACCTTTATTCCAAAAATCAAATCAATCGTTTCTTAACTTTAGACATTTTATTTTAAATATTATCCGTAATTTTCATTATACGAAACCACCATTCCTCCATTTGATCCGGTTTACAGAGATTCTACTGTAATACTAATTGTTACACAACTACACAGGCCAACCAGGACCGCTACTTACACTGCACAGTACACAGAAGTACACTCGTTCGCTCTGTTCTCATTGTTTAGCCACACCAGTTATACACAAAAGTATCGCTTATAGACACAAATCGCACCCACTCTTCCTCAGCTGACATTTACAAGCTGGTTCGTACCCCAATGTCGGCAGCCCTGAAGATGGTTTTCCGTGGTTTCCCATTTTCACACCAGACAAATGCTGGGGCTGTACCTTAATTAAGGCCACAGCCGCTTCCTTTCCCATCGTCGCCATAAGACCTATCTGTGTCGGTGCGACGTAAAGCCATTAGCAAAAAGCAACACATTTACAAACTAAAATAATTACTCTGATATTCTAGCTGTCACTCCCACAGCCCGTGCACAACCATCCCACAATCCCGTAAGATGTACCCTGTCCGTTCACTTACAACTATTCCCATACAATGACCATTGCCGATCCCACGCTGCACCTCGCACAACGTTCACTTTACATCAGCTCGACCGAGTGAATCAACTCCTCGTCGACAGAGGGACAGACAGCTCACTCACTAACGTACGGACAGCCATCTGAACTCAGTCTGAACTTCAGCTCGAACTGTCACTGCGCACAGCATCACTCACTCTCGGAACGAACTGACTGCACTCCACACTGGACTCGTCTGGCCGGCCTTAAACAGGGACGCCAGTTGCTCCATAACACAGTCTGGATATGCCCAGAAAACTCTCGGCCCCAATCGTCTCAAGGTTTCTGTTAATTGCCGGACACACAGGCCAGAGGCAGTTCGGCATATCCTATACAAGCCCGTTCTTCGTGTAGTGAACTCGCATGCAGCGGCCAGTTGATCAATTGACCAGCTGTGACGTCACTCGCTCATGATCGGGGCTGGACCATCTCACTCCATAAGACCCGTAATCAGCATGCGGACACCGTCACAATATTCAATTTTGAATTCAGGTCGCTCAATCCTTGAAGCAGTATAATACGAGTTTTGGGGAGACTATGGTGGGGACTCCGGAGCCTAAGGGAAATAAGAATTCATGTGTCATGCACAATGTTGTTGTTTGAGTCATCCGTCCATGACAGGTTTCATGCAGCTGTCCTTGCCAACCTACCCTGTGCTAAATGTTTCAATTCAACGTAACTTCTGCATCCTACATCTGCTCTGATATGCTTGTCGCGTTCATACCTTGGTCTACCCCTGCCGTTCTTGCCACCTACACTTACCTCTAAATCTAACCTTTCTTTAGAATTTGTTTTACGTCGCATCGACACAGACAGATCTAATGGCGGTGATGGGATAGGATAGACCTAACAGTGAGGAGGAAGAGGCCGTGGATTTAATTAAGGTAGAGCCCCAGCATTTGCCTGGTGTGAAAATGTGAAAACACGGAAAACCATCTTCAGGGATGCCGACTGTCGGGTTCGAATCCACCATCTCCCGGATGCAAACTCACAGTTCCACTTCCTTAACCGCACGGCCAACTCGCCGGGACAAAATCAAAATCTAACTGAATAAGTCCTAGGTGTTTTAAGTTGCACCCTATCATCCTCTCCCTTCTTCTCGTCAAATTTAGCCAAATCGATCTACTCTCACCAATACGATTGAGTAACTCTTCATTCGTGATTCGATCTATCCATCTCACCTTCAGCATTCTTCTGTAACACCACATTTAAAATGCTTCTAGTCTCCTCTTTTCTGAGCTAGTTATCGATCACTTAGACGAAAGTCTGCAGAAACATCTTCCTAATTCCTACATCAATGTTCGAAGTTAACAAATTTCTTTTCTTAAGAAAAAGATCTTTCTTGCTTATGCTAGTTTTCATTTTATGCCATCATTAATTATTTTACAAGAAACAATATTCATCCACTTCCTTTAGAACTTCATTTCCTAGTCTAATATTACCTGCACCACCTGCCTTCGTTCGATTGCACTCCATTACATCGGTTTAGGAGATATCTTTTACTCCTTACCCAAGACTCCGTCCATAACAAATCAGCAAATTCACCACATCTTCTGCAGTCACAGGTAAAATAACAATATCATTGGCAAATGTCAGGGTTTTGTTTACCTCCCTTTGATTTGTGATTCGGTTTCAAAATTACTCTGATTTCCTTTACTGCTTGTTGTATATAAACATTCACCTTTATAATCTCTTACATGCACAATGAATATAGGAATAAGCCAGCTTGATGAGCGTCGAGCAATGGACTAGAAAATCTCAGTTTCATAAGCGGGACCGATCGCTGATGTAACATAAAAGGAACACCGCAGGAAGCACTATGTGGTAAATATTCGTATATAGGGGACTAGAAGCAGTCTTATAGCCATTTTTACTACCACGCATGATGAATCAAGTTCTGTTACAAATTGGGAAAACGGCGACCGAGGCGCATATGATATTAGTGCCAGTGTATGAACAGAATCCGTTAACAGAAAATGTGTCTAGTACTGGCTCAAACGCTTTCTAGATGGACAGGAAACTCTTGATTGAAGCGCAAGGTCCGGGTCGACCATCAACAAGCAGAAAACATCGAGCAAGTGCGACAGATGTTAGCACAAAATTGTCGACATCAGAGGAATTAGGGATTCGCAAGAACAGTGTGAAGAGCATCATTCACAAGAATATGGGTACGCGGAAGGCCTGGTCTGCATTTGCACCGTGTACATTGACTGGACTAGTACAGGGAGAAGAAGCGCTGCTGGAGCACTTCATCAAGAGAAGTTCTGACTTTCAAGTATTAAAAGGGTATAAACAGAATATAAATATTTTATATTTCTTAATCATTTTCATGTATTGCTGAAATATTTAAATAGTGAAAATTGATACAATCGGATGATGTTATTTGAGGAACGAAACACGTTCAGGTATAACGTATTAATAAATGATCCCTTTAACAGATATATGCTAAATTTAGGTTGTACTGAATTAGCCGAATATTGAGTTAATTGCAACATACTGAAAATACTCACAGTTATAAAAAGAGACCATTTTTCGCTTTGCGAAAATAGAAATGATAAATATGTCTCTGGGCCGTGGCCATCAATTCTTCTTTTTTACAATTGCTTTACGTTAGGTGGAAATGTAGTAAGCAGTCTGGCCTATGCTGACGACTTGGTCTTAATGGTAGATTGTGTCGAAAGCCAGCAGTCTAATATCTTCGAACTTGAAAATAGGTGCAATGAGTGTAGTATGAAAAATTAGCCTTTCGAAGACTAAACTGATGTCAGTGGGTAAGAAATTCAACAGAACTGAATATCATATTAGTGATACAAAACTGGAACAGGTTGATAATTTCAAGTATTTAGGATGTATGTTCTGTCACGATAGAAACATAGTAAGTGAGATTGAATCAAGGTGCAATAAAGCTAATGCTATGAGCTCGCAGTTGCAATCAACAGTTTTCTGTAAGAAGGAAGTCAGCTCCCGGACGAGTCTATATTTATATCAGTCTGTTTTCATACCAACTTTGCTTTACGGGAGCGAATGCTGGGTGGACTCAGGGTATCTTATTCGTACGTTAGAAGTCATAGACATGAACTTTGCGAGAATGATTGCTGAAACAAAGAGGCGGGAACAATGGCAGGAGGGTACTCGGAATGAGGAGATAACATCTAAGTTAGGAATGAACTCGGTGGAAGAAGCTGTACGCATAAACCGGCTTCGGTGGTAGGGTCATGCGAGGCGAATGGAGGAAGAGAGGTTACCTAGGAGAATGCTGGCCTCTCTTATGGAGGGTGAGAGAAGTAGAGGGAGACCAAGACGACGATGGTTACACTCAGTTTATAACGATTTAAAGATAAGAGGTACAGAACTAAATGAGGCCACAGCACTAGTTGCAAAAAGAGGATTGTGGCGACGTTGAGTAAATTCACAGAATCTTGCATACTGGACGCTGAAAGGCATAACGGTTTATAATGGTGATATATACGTTACGTCGTATCGACACAGATATATCTTATGGCAACGATGGGAGATGAAAGGCAAGAAGTGGGAAGGAAGCGGCCATGGCTTTAATTGAGGTACAGCCTAACCATTTATCTGATGTGAAAATGGGAAACCGCGGAAAACCATTTCCAGTGCTGCCGACAGTTGGGTTCGAACACACTATCTCCCGAATGCAAGTTCGCAGCTACGCGCCCCTAACCACAAGGCCAACTCAGTCGGTGGCCATCCATCAATGACTGCAAATTTCAGATGGCCACCAGCCATAAGACATAGCCTACATGGTTGCTAGGTAACACTGTCTGGCCAAAGCTCCATGCCTTACATCTCTGCCTGCACGGTTGCTATGGTTACACTTCTCTCCCACAATTCGCCGCGTAACGTTATACAGATTTTCGGTTGACACTCAGCCATAAGATATATTTATGACCCCCCCCCCCACAAAATAAAATGAGAAATATTTTCTGTTCCACCACTATGTCTCATCATCAGACACACTTAGAATCTCTCAAAGTAGTAAATGAAATATATTAAGAATCGAGATAATAATTCTCATAAGCCTCAACTCGCGATGACATACTGTACTTTATTGCGCGGTCTTTAGCAGTTTACCAAATTTAATTTGAATGAAGCTCATATGCTTTTCACTGGGCTGCTTTGTTAACCTGTGACTGTTAATTAAATTTAGAACACAATAATCATCTATTGTGTTATTGAACTGCTGTAAACGTTACCGTGATACGAGGCTTTGATTTTCCATGCCTTGTGCGCGCCAATGACAGATTCAGTAGACCAGCGAGAAATATTATTTGAGTCAATATTCTTGTCAACTCCACTTCCTCCTCTTCCCATCCCACTCGCTTCTAGGCAGCCCTTTGAGGAGCCGGTTGTAACCGATAGAGAAGCAAAATAATAAGGGCAGAGCTCGATATCTGCAGTCACTGAAGTGAGGTCAGTATCCAGTATTCGGGAGACGGTGTGTTTGAACCCCACTGTCGGCAGTCCTGAAGATGATTTTCCGAGGCTTCCCATTTTCACGCCAGGCAAATGCTAGGGCTGTACCTTAATTAAGGCCACGGCTGCTTACTTTCACTTCTAGCCCTTCTCTGCACCATTGTCATCAAAAGACCTAACTGTGTCGGTACGACGTAAAACAACTAAAAGAATAAGGGTACACTCTGTCTACGTGGCATCCGGCATTTGATATAAAATGAATTCAGATTTTTTTGTTTAAATCGTAGTCCATAGACTGGATGGATGTACCCATCTTTTCATATTTAAGTAACTACTAATGTACATCCTACATCTTCCCTAATCTGCTCGTCATATTCATAGCTTCGTATATCCCTACCGTTCTTTCCACCTAAACATCCCTCAAAACTAACTAAGCAGGTCCTGGGTGTCTTACATGAGTCCAATCATTTTATCTCTCTTCTCATAAAATTCAGCCAAATCGATCTCCTCTCGCCAATTCGATTCATTATCTTTTCACTCGTGATTCGATCCACACATCTTACTTCAGCATTATTCTGTGACACCACATTTCGAAAGATTCTATTATATTTCTTTCGTGCATGTTTCACTTCCTTACAATGGCACGCTCCAGACAATAGTCTTCAAAAACTTCTTCCTAATTCCTATATCAATGTTCGACGTGAGCGAATTTGTTTTCTTAAGAAATACCTTCCTCGATTTTGCCAGTCTGCATTTTATGTCCTCCTCACTTCTGCCATCGTTAGTGATTTTACTACCCAAGTAACAGTATTCATCACTTTTTTTAGTCTCAGAGTTCATTTCCTAATCTAATATTTTCTGCATCACTTGCTTTCGTTCGACTGCACTCCATTACTTTTTTATGGGCTTATTTTCACCTTGTACTCCTTCCCCAAGGTTCTCTCCACGCCATTTGGCAATTTCTCGAGAATTAAAGAAAATAATTTAAAAACGCACAACATGCTTTTTCAGCTTTCTATTTAATGTTCAGAATTCTTTTTCTCTTTCATATTTTCTCATAAATTAGCTAGTAAATGCGTTGCAGTCGGTGTATTTAGTGTTAACTATCATTAAAAAACTTGCCAAGAAAGAAAAATTTCTGAGTGAGATGTAGTCACTGGCTTTTGATTCAATTGACTGCTGTTGGAATCCAATCAAGCCCCGTGGGGATTTTTAAAATGCAAACCTACGTACATGAGTTATAGAATTCCACGTAGAACTCAGAGGTCTCGTGGTTATGATCACGATGCCAACAATCACGTAAAACTACAAATTTGCTTCTCGAAAAATATTATTTTCCGACTTTAAGATTCTTCTTCTTACTCCTGGCATTTTCATAAGATATTGGTCTTGCTACTTGATATGGATTTTGCCCAGTCTTAAGGCCGGACACCCTTCATAACGCCAACCCTATGTGCATGGATGTATTTACAGTTGCGTATTGCTGGGGTTATATGGTAATATAATGCGTTATATGTGGTCGCAAGGAAGTACACTGAAACGAACACAAGCAACTAGTCCCCGCATTTTAAATCCTTGACCCAGCTGGGAATTGAACTCGTGTCCTCTGAACCGAAGGGCAGTACGCTGACCATTCAGCAAGGAGACAGGCTGATACGATATGATTCATACGCAATAATTTAAACTCCTTCCATCTCCAAGTCACGAATCAGCAGTCATCTAATACAGATCGCGTAGTATGCTCAAAAAAAAAAAAAAAAGTGGAAAGCTCAGTGTAAAATATGAAGAAGGCATGACCATAGTCAGTGAGATAAGATAGGTTGTTGCTATTTGAATCAGTAGGACAGCGTTGGAATTTACAACGCATGTGATTTCGTTGCGATTTCACTTCCTTAGACACCGAATAAGTTGTCCGTGCCGTTAGGGGCGCGCGACTGTGACATTGCATTCGGATTCGGGAGAAAGTGGGTTCGAACTGCATTGTTTGCAGATCTGAAAATGGATTTTCCGTGGTTTCCTCTTTTCACAAAAGGCAAATGCTGGAGCTGTAATTTAATTTAAGGCTAGGTCACTTCCTTACCACCCCTATCTTTTTTTATATCCCATCGTCGCTATAAGACATATCGATCTATCTATCCATTTTTCTCAGTGCGACGTAAAGCAACCTCTAGGAAAAAATCAAAAACCCTTCGCCAGAGAACACCGTTTCTCATGCAAGGAACTGCACGAACAGTAATTCTGCGCGGAATACGCTCCAGTGAAGTACAAAGCGCCTGCGAGTAAACGACTCTAGGTTACCCGGCGAAGTGATCTGTACAAGGAGTTGCCTATCTGATTTACATCACGGCGAACTACAATGCTGGAGCAAAAATGCTTAGTCGGAGGATAAGAATTTGGAACTGTATATGTTTATAACAAGAAAAGAGGAGGCATAGCTGATGAAATAAAGAATCTTCGCTTACCATAGTAACTCATACATTTATTTGAAAATAAATTTCATTCTTAGTGTGTGTACAACGCATACAGTACAGGAGTTACAGCAAACACAGTGTCACCAAAGAGCTTACAACGCAAGCGTAACAGTTCAGGACAGATTATGCAAAAACAGGAGGTTCATCAAGTAGAGACAAGGCATACCAGTGCATCTTGGCGACCACAAGGTTATGCTCGAATATGAAACTTTATTTTGCTCTGAATTTTTTTATTTAAACAATGGAATCATAAGGTAACAGGATGAAGAACGAAAGCTAATACTTAACATTTCTAAGCATCTGCTAAATCATCTCAATAATAATAATAATAATAATAATAATAATAATAATAATAATAATAATAATAATAATAATAATTGTACCGGTTGGTACACCTATACGCCACACATTTGAATTTTCCGCCTTAAATAAACCCCTACAGGAGAAATTCTGAACTTTAAAATCTGAATCAATTCTACTGTTTCTTAAAAGACGTCACTACTGTAAATTGTGTAATTTTGAAGTTTTCTGAACTGTGTCAATTGCGACGTGTTATTGTTTGCTATCTAGCAAAAAGTGTGGACATCCTCTTCTAGATGTCACTGCCTAAGAACTATAATTGTGCACCCTGGTGCGAAGTGAAGAAACTGTTTTTGAAGAAATTTGGTATTCATAATTTTGTTCTTTGTTAAATTTCTTTCCTTCATTTTTTGGGTTGGCAATATAACTCTTCTCTTTCCGACAGTTTTGAATTTAACCAATCATAAATTTACTTAATTAATTTTTAACCAATCCTGTATGTCTTCTCCAATTTCGGATGTAACTTTTCCATCCACCAATAAACAGAGTGGGTGTGGCTGTTTTATTTCACGGAAGGTCTCGAAACTTCCACGACGGTATAAAACTGCTGACGTTCATGGCTCTTCGCCACTTTATCGACATCTAGTTTAGTGTGTGAATATGTAGCAGGAGGCGGGAAGCGCCTCTTTTCTTCAGTCACCAGTTCTACAAGGTAATGGCCGTTTAATTTCCTAATATTGCTAGCTCAGCAGTTTAACCCGAGGGGCAGGTTCGAAACCTTTCTCATGTAACCTACCTTTCAAAATGTAAAATCACTTTGTAAAAACTTCCTATCTTTAACTGCAAATTGGGATAGAGAGTGCTTAACCCTCCTGAGCTCCCACTCATATTGGTTTGAGGTGACTACGTTTTCATAACCGTTTTTCTTCTCTCCTTAATGTAGTAAGGTTTTCTTATACGAGTCGCCTCCCTAGTATGGGATTAGCCCCTGTGTAATAGGCCTTGGGCCACCTAGGTTTTAAGAAGTTTCATTCGGGAGTGCAAGTATTCGCCTCCATTCATTTGGTACTTTGGGCCATTTAAATTAACTTATAATTTTTCTATTCAGGCCCCAGTAGGTTGGGTACAAGATACCCCTGTTTCTTTGAAAATGTGCCTTGGGAGGCAGTTGATGGGAAAGTTTGTTGTAGCCTTTTGATAGGCGAGGAAAATTGAGAGCAGGTCAGCTCTTTTTCTAAAATCGTAAAATTGCCTTCGGAAGGTGATGGTGTTTACTGGGAGCAATAGCTCCAGGTATGAAGGGATTTATGCCTTTCTAATACTTATGTCTTTTGTACAGCTCGAACTTTAAACCAACCAAAAATTTGTAAAATGCGGGGCTGGTAGCCCAAGTGTGTAAAAATCCCTCAAATGGGGATCCCTCTAGTCTTGCTTCTAATTTGGCATTGGACCTGATTTCACTGTTATTTCACCTAGTGAAAAGTTGTTAAATTGTCTCTAAATCTTGACCTTCCTGGTCTTGAACCTTATTGTTGTTTATTGGTTGACTTGTCAAAGTCTAAATTGTCAATTCTGGTAATTTTTGGCACTTTTGAAAAAATATAAACTTTAGCAAAATTTTAATTCACCTTTCGTCTTGGTAGTTAGACCCATTCCAGCCCGCACCTTCTTTCACCTCTGCATCCCACGGGTAACCCCGGAACAACAATAATAATAATAATAATCATAATAATAATAATAATAATAATAATAATAATAATAATAATAATAATAATAATAATAATAATAGCGAAATAATACTTGTGCCGGATGTACAGTATCTCTCTGAGTATTTCGTGAGGTCTTCTCTCCAATGTCCATATCTGCCAAAGACTTTGAGATAGTGTAATGTTTTTCTTTAATGGGTAGATGGCTTTACCATCGATATATGAGATATCTCTTGATAAAAAACCTAACTAATCCTGAAAGAAAGTCTGTATCTCTATGTTGGTAATGTTTTTGACATATTGTTGTTATTATTTCTGTTTTCGAAATTGCACGTACTTCCTCTACCACCTCCCCTAATTCTATCCGCCTATCTCAGGCTAGAGTGTAATATTTCTGAAGAAGCAAGGTCCTCCTTAGTTAATGGATGCGCTCCAATCCGATCCTTGGACTGTAAACATCCAGATATTTCGGGCTCTCTCGCTACATAAGCTGAGACATTTTCATCCTCAGTGTCTTGCATTGCTGTTGTGATTGTATGGGCGTAGTGACAGAGCAGATAGAGAGTTCCTGTCGGGAATATCTTGAGGTGGTGGTCTCGGGCTGAAGGAAGTCCCGACTAAGAAGGTATGGCGGAATAAACGTATCTAAGTGTAATCAACAGCGTGTGAACTGCAGGGAAAATTTTCTCAGATTTCATCTAAATGTAGCAGTTAGGGCCTTCTTTTGTCATCGTAATATAGTGTGTTATACAGACTTAAATAACTATTTCCTGTATGGAAAATTGATGGAATGTAAGGGATCACGAGTGGCTACCCTCGTAATACTCCCATTCAAATTGAACCGGGTGACAGTTTTGTAACACTTAAATTGAACTTATGTGTTTCAGCTTGAAATGTTTCTCCTATTTAATCACCCAGCAGTATGGGTTTAGCCCCCGTTTCACCGGGACATCAGCCCACTAAGAGTTTGTTTCTTACTTTGGAGTGCTTGATGTCCGCCTCCTTTTGATTCATTTATCGGCCGCCTGTCCTTTCCTAAATTTGGTTTAATGTGGTCAATCTCCCGGATGTAAGCTCGCAGCCACGTGCCCTTAACCGCACGGCACGACCATTGTCATATTATTGTAAATGTCAGCTTAATCCCTTGATAATTGTACCTATTAGGAGCTAACAGGCCGATGCTCTACTGGTGTCAGAGCTTCTTAGCTCTTTTTTGGTTTTCTCGAGCTGATGAACTCTAGTATTATTTCAAAGTTGTAAAGGTTTATCGAGCAACCTTGCTCTTCTATGAACTGTAAACCTGCTGTGATGAAACAAAAATCTATTAGAGAAGAAACAAAAAAATACTGGAATTTTGATAGTTTAACTTATACTTTGAATATTTGTTGTCTTCCAATTCAACCCAGGAGCACTGAGCTTGAGAGCTGCAGTCACTTAAGTGTGGCCAGTATCCAGTATTCGTGAGACAATGGGTTCAAACCCCACTTTCGGCAGCCCTGAAGATGGCTTTCTGTGGTTTCCCATTTTCACACCAGGAAAATGCTAGGGCTGTACCTTTAATAAAGGCCACGGCCGCTTCCTCACCACTTCTAGACTCTCCTTTCCCCACCGTCCCCATAAGAGCTATCTGTGTCGGTGCGATATAGAACAACTTGTACACAAACAACCCAGGATATTCTCATTCCTCTGCGAGGCATGGAACCACAGTAAGAACAATAACAATCTTATAATTCAATTGTCTTGTTAATTATATTAAAAATGTTTATCTTTCAAATATACTACAGCCCTTATCATTATACTTCGTGATATACTCTCGTGTGGATTAAGGAAACTGTACCTAGGTGGATTGGTAAGAGTACTTTTAAGCCCGTAAGTGAATTAATAAACGAACAAGAATTTAACTGATAAATTCATTAATTCTGCAGGCAAAGAACATAAATCTCAAGGAACAGCTCTTGTGTTAACAAGTACAATACTGGAGACAGTTTTAAATTCGCGAGAGGTAGACAAACAAATGGGGGTCGCCATAAATAAGCTCGCTAAATCTAAGCTCGGATCACTTGACAGAGAGTATTGAAGAAACTTAGCAATGCAGACCTCGCACTTACTGCAGATAAGACAAAAGGTGGGTAAATATATCTTGTCCATGTTTCTCGGCTGCTTTCTTAAAATATATACTCAGCTTGTGTTCTTTTTTATTTCTGCGAGATATAAGAGTCCCTGGGGCGAGAGAGCGTGCAGGTAGACTCACATCAACAAGTGAAATGCGCCGCGCATTGATCTCACTACCTGCTGCTTGGAAATCCTTTTTTCTTTCTTTTTACAACACTAGTGCAGAAAACTTCCACCTAAACCCAAGCCAAGATAACACAGCACCCTGTAACTTTTGCCTGATAAGACTGAACGGTTTCACGGTTTAGATTCATTTTTAATGTATGAATATTTGTGCCTTGAACAGGACCCCTTGGTGATGCTTGATATCTCCAGTTTATAGAGCCCTGCATGGATGGGGATATCCGAGAAGTTATTGTCTTGTCGGACGCAAACTGTATGACAGTACGGATAATTGTGCTGACAATTTTTAAATAATGAAGTTGATTGATTTTCACTCAGGTATGCTCTAATTTTCGCCCGTGGTTAGGCAACCCCTGACAGTGTTATGAAAGAATGGTGATATATAAAGTGCTTTGAGACCATAAAGACATAAATCTGACCTAACTGACTCCTGTCCGCAACTAATAGAATGAAGGAACACAGATCAATATGTCGGTAGTTGTCGCAAGAGAAAATACCTCATAAACCTGTGACTGTAGGGGTCTGGTACCAGGTATCAGTCCTATTGTATTATGTTCACAGATCTATCCGTTTCATTACCTTGAGTATAATATACTGTAGTTAAATATTTACAATATCCTCGGATAACTATCCTCGGATGCTGGTAATATATTGTATATCCGCGCAGGGCTCTCCGGTCAGCTGCTCGACGCGAGTAGTCAGCCACTAGCTACATGTATCAAAAGAGCCCCCTTAACAAAAACATCATCATATTGGCATATTAGGTAACATCAAGCTTCAACTGCAGTAGAGAGTACTTCCTCCTGCCAACCTAAAGAGTCTTAGAATAGCAACATTAAAATCATCAGAAGTCTATATATAAAAATGTATTGCATATTTAAATGTAGGACGAAAATTTTCCCCATAACAGTGTCAACTAGAAGAGTTTGCGTACGGTACGGTTTAGTTTATTGCCTTTCTTATATGGCGGGGCTCAGGCTATGAAGCCTGCTATTATGCCAAACCATATTATACAACAGCTTTATACAATTTACACCATCATGTACATAAAATCATTTTTACATATATTTCTAAAAATCACTAAAATTAATTTACTTAACCTCTATAATTTTGTATCCTTATTGATAATTAAGAGCTAATTATTAAATTCTTACGTTAGTAAAATCTACTTTTTACATATTTGTGTACCACATTGAACATTTAACTTCAATTAGAAAAAGAAAACATAGATGTTATGCAAAACCAGTGACAAAAATGGTTTTAATAAGTCTTTAAAATGTTATTTGTATGTTTTATATTTGTCTGTTTTAGATATTTACTTTAGCTGAAGATGTCTCCAATCGAGACGAAACATGTCCTGATTTAATGTAAACATTATAATATGTTAGTACTGAGTATATGAAGGGCTCTAATAAAAAGTGTTGAAAATGGAAGACAATCATAGTTGAGGTGGGACCCTCACCGGGATTACTAGATTCAAGAACTGGAAAAAATCCAAAGAAAGCAGCTCGACTTGTTCTGGGCGATTTCCAATAAGAGAGTAGCGTTACGAAAATGTTGCAGTTTGGGCTGGAAGACTTGGGAGAAAGGGGCCAAGCTGCTCGACTAAGTGGTATGTCCCGAGCCGTCAGTGGAGAGATGGAGTGGAATGACATTAGAAGACGAATAAATTTGAGTCGTGTTTTTAACAGCACGAAAGATTACAATATGAAGATAACGTTGGAACTCAAGAGGACAAATTGGGGAAAATATTCGTTTATAGGAAGAGGAGTTAGGGATTCGAATAATTTACCAAGGGAGATGTTCAATAAATTTCCAAATTCTGTGCAATTATTTAGGAAAAGACTAAGAAAACAGCAGATATGAGATCTGCCACCTAGGAGACTGCCCTAAATGCATATCAGTTGTGATTGATTGATTGATTGATTGATTGATTGATTGATTGATTGATTGATTGATTGATTGATTGATTGATTGATTGATTGATTGATTGATTAATTGATTGATTGATTGATTGATTGATTGATTGATTGATTGATTGATTGATTGATTGATTGATTGATTGATTGATTGATTGATTGATTGATTGATTGATTGATTGATTGATTGATTGATTAATTGATTGATTGATTGATTGATTGATTGATTGATTGATTGATTGATTGATTGATTGATTGATTGATTGATTGATTGATTGATTGATTGATTGATTGATTGATTGATTGATTGATTGATTGAAAGTCAATACGGAACCATATAATGAAGTTCATAAACTGTATCTAGAGTGGAGTTACACTCAGCAGGGCGATAGGTCACTTTCTTGTGTCCAAACCTGTAGAATTTGAACTCACAATCATGGCATCCAGAGTCCAAAACTATTCGACTATAATGGAGTGTGGCCTCCGGAAAGGCCTGGTGCAGTTCCTTCGAGTTGACGCCTGGTAGACGACCTGGGTGTTTGCGTGGATGGCGTCCTATCTATGATGAATTCTAACGCTGGAGACTTCACATTCACTCAGGCCCAAAGCCATCAGAATTAAGCAATTAAATTTAAAATCGTCCGCCTCCGTGGTGTAATGGTTAGCGTGATTAGCTACCACCCCCGAATCCCGGCTCTGCCACGAAATTTGAAAATTTGTACGAGGGCTGGAATGGGGTCCTTCATCCTCGGGAGGTCAACTGAGTAGAGGTGAGTTCGATTCCCACCTCAGCCATCCTCGACGTGATTTTCCGCGGATTCTCACTTCTCCTCCAGGCAAATGCCGCGATGGTACCTAACTTAAGGCCACGGACGCCTCCTTCCGTCTCCCTTGTCTGTCCCATCCACTCTTCCCATCCCTCCAAAAGGCCTGTTCTGCATAGCAGGTGAGGCAACCTGGGCGAGGTACTGGTCATTCTCCTCAGTTGTATCCCCGACCAAAAGTCTGAAGCTACAGGACACTGCCCTTGTGGCGGTAGAGGTGGAATCCCTCGCTGAGTCCGAGGGAAACAGATGGAGGGTAAACAGATTAAGGAGAAGAAGAAATATTTAAAATCGCCGATACGGCCATAAATTGAACGAGGGAACCTTTGAATCGAAGGCAAGCACGCCAAACATTTAGCGATGGAGACCGACAATATCCCCTGATCCAGAGAAAGAACCGTCGGTGAACATAGGGAAATCAAACTGGAAACAAGGAAAGTACGAATAGTATTGGTTTTACGTCTCACCAACTACTCTTATGGTTTCCGGGAGACGACAAGTTGCCCAAATTTTGACCCGCAGGAGTTCATTTGCCAATAACTGTTACGTTCTTCAGTCCACCGAAATAATAAGTTAACTGAGTCGAAACTGAAAAGGGATGGCATTAGATATTACTAAATGATACGTAATAGTTTTTTAATATGCAGGTAAATTTACCGGCGTAAGGTTGAGGTAAATGAGTGCTGTCAAATATCATCGAACTGAGGCAGATCGAACCCATCAACTCGAGTTCAGAAGATGAACGCTCTACCGTTTGAGGACCTCAGCCTTGTTGGAGGTAAATATGAAACAATTAGTCTCCAAATGAAAGATCATTTCCAGCATCTCTCATCTTGGAAGAGTGATCTGGCGTCCGCGGTGGTCCTAGTTGAACATACCATTACGTCTGCCAGCCTGGTTGCTTTGATCTTTCCTATTTAGCCTTCCATGCACAACTCTTGTTCTTTCCCGACACCGGGGTCGACAAGTAGCGTCGTTCATTTTCAAATCTCTCACGGCTCTTCCCTTTCTTTTGCCGATACCCTCATTGTTTGCAGGGTTGTAACTCTTCACATTATTCCTGTGATTAGTGTTGTCGGAGGGATAGAGGGTTGATTCTACCAGCAAATCTGAGGACCTGATCTGATATCGTTTCATAACATGTCAACACAACAGAAAATATTTCCGTCCAGTAGCTGCAGAATGCACAAGTTTACCGACTTTCGAACCAGATCCGCACACGTGCCACATATTGACAAACTAGACAGAATTGTTTTAAAAAAATCATATACTTTAAAGCAGAGCCTCTCAGGGTGCATGCACTGGCGCACTGCACAGCGCAGGGTGCAGGAGACGACTCCACTTGGTTGACCAGGGTGCAAACCCCCACTCCTCTTTCCACACATCTGTCTCACGCGTTTGGGCTGTCTCCGCCTTCCTCACCTTCGCCCATGTTTCCCTCTCATTGCGAAATGTTTACGTGCGATTAGCAGAGACATTGAGTTGTATAGGACAAGGTGTTAAGAATCTCTTCCTTCAATTTCGTTTGAGCAGACAATCTATCACCTCTAGCTCTTCTTTTCCTTTTTTCTTTACAATTATTCCAGTAAAGTCTGGAACAAGGGATCGGCTGACAGGAATTCTGAGAACGTTCTTTAAATTACGATTATAAATACTCGCACGCAAACTACAACTCAAAATAGAAAAAAAATTCCACATATACATGTGGAACCAAACATAAAAATAATCTTAGCTGCTTCTCGATGCAGCTTAGGAAAATCTTCCTTCGACAAATTCTGGTAGAACTCAAACGAAGTCTCTGTGATGAAAAATAGATATTTTTGATGACCACGTAATCATTGTGCCACAGCTTAACCATTATCTTTATCGTCACGACTAACAAAAAATACGAATGTTCCCAGTTCGATTGAAATGGACTTTCAGTAGTCATTGCTTTCGTCAAAACAGGTTTCTCAATTATTTTGTTGTCTTGCGCTTATCTATTTCACTGACAAACAAGCCGTCTATTACCGAACGCTTCGTCGCTCTCAGCGCATTACACCATCCGAGTCAAGCCTACAGTATTTGAGCCCAGTAGGACGGATACACAGTGCAAAAAGCCTCTGCGCCTCGGTTTGCACGTGCGAGATTTTGGGAATTTGACAGGCCCTGCTATAAACGATATAATCGTTCTTCTTACTTAGGTAGAATATCATATAGAACCCTCCCAAGCGAATTTAATTTTAGTTCCTTAAAGAATCGAAGAGGAACATCGCAGCAGGTTTTTCTATACAAATGCGTGAATGGCATATTGGAAAATAGCGCTTTGCTTGAACAATTTAATTTCGAGTAGAGAGGAAAAGCTCTACCTTGAGAATCTTAATTTGACAGGTGACATATTTAATATCCCAATATCGCAGGAAATGTTTACCATTGATAATTAAAACCTTCCACCAGGTACTGAACTAGAATAAAGTGGATTGAGTGAATAGCTGTACATTTATTAATTTTTTTCAAAGTTCCATATTTCAGCAAAATGAAATTAAATATGCTGTAAATTAGAACCCAATCAAGCGAAATACTTTTTCTAGTACAGTAGCTGAAATGAGGCAAAAAATACCTCTGAAAAAATTATCGCCTTAACCTGTATACTTCATGAGATAATGGGTCAGATATGTGAAGAAAAAAGTAAAGTTTCAGAAACAGAGTTCACATTGAAACACAATGTATGCTCACACATTTACTCATGTCAGCACCTAAGAGCAATTCACAGTCAGCGTTATCTGAGTGTTTGTTATGACATTGCTGGCAACTTTCCACACAAAATTATCGAACAGATTAGTGAAAACCACAGCCTTCTAGATCAGACGGTTACGGAAATAGGTAACTTCAAAGAAAAGCATGCCCGAAGTTGTAAAATTTCTCACTTATGCATTATTATTCTAAATTATTTTTAAATCATCGCGGCTAGCGTATCATAATAAAATATACACCATTTCATTCAGCAGAGTTCACATAATTTCATGAGACTTTTGGAAAAATTCATTTTGTAAACAAAATACCGGTACTTTCTTACTCCCCTTAATATGAAAAGGTCTAACTCACGTCTAAGGCAATTTGTCTATTGTAATCGAAGAAAAACTCCCTACCGCACGAATTCTCCACTGCAGAGAATGTATGGAGCAATTAATAATTTGATATTAAAGGCTATAGACATTGACTTTGATTTTATATTTCAACATTTTTTATTTTGACCTAACCAATGTTCAAAGTATAAAATTCGAATGTCATAATTTCTATATTTACTTCATTTATTTTAAATAACTGTGCTCTTAAGAGAGATGTTTCTACTTTTTTCTCTTTGTTATCAATATGTCCATTGCTCTAAGGATAATTTATGTGGCTTACTGAATCTTAATTTAATAATTTTCTATAATTGTGCATGTTACTATAACATTGTATATATGCAAAAGAAAACACAATGTCATCTCCACACAGGCCACGAAGGCCCTTCGTGCGGCGTAAGGTAAAAGCTTCCGCTATCCGTAACCTCGGCACTTGGTGGGGTAGAATGGTTAGCTCTAGGCCCGGATGAATGTGCCCCCAGGAATTAACCTTGTACTCATTTCTGGTGTAGGCTGGGTGAAACTCGGGGCCATCTGCACCTCCGGAAGTGGAAATATGACTGTATGATATATCTGGCGTATATAAAAGCCTCTAGAAATAGTTTTTCCTATTAGCTTTTTCTCTATGTTCTATGTTCTTGTTTTTTCTCTACGCAATTTACATTCAATATATTTCTTGAATTATTCTACTGTAATTGGAGCTTTGCTCCGTTGTAGACTGTATTCAATAAATAAATAAATAAATAAATAAATAAATAAATAAATAAATAAATAAATAAATAAATAAATAAATAAATAAATAAATAAATAAATAAATAAAATACGATAAATCAATCAATCAATCAATCAATCAATCAATCAATCAATCAATCAATCCTGCAACTATCGTAGATTCTGAGAACTCACATTTAGCTGTGAGATAAAAGGACGCTCCTCACTAGTGTCGTATCTGTTCAATATTAGTTTACTTTTCACTCAGATATCTACACTGACGCCGTCCTAGCGCCAGAGTCTTTCAGGATCACGTCTATCGGTAATCATTTGTATGGCAATAGGACATCCGCAATTCGTATGGCGCATGCCCTGAATAATGCAAGCCTCCTTGCTCGCAACCTAATGGGGCTTAACTAATCGAGCAGGTCGTGAGGTCGTGTTTTACAGAGCTGCAGCCGATGCATTAGGCATGGCTTACAACGACTGAATATTTCAACAGACATCTGGTCGCCAGGTTATCAAACAATACCACGCAGGATGTTGCTGCCCCTCACAGTCGAGCTTCATCGGCAATTACAATAAACAGACGAGTTTAACTCATTCAGACAAAGTGCTCTCTACAATTCACACATTATTTTGTGTTGTTTTTTTTTCTGATGAAGAATATGTCTACACATTTGGAACCGTATTTGCTCCCATGAGAATTAGCCGGTTTGAATCCCGCTGGTCGAAACAATTTTCACCATAATTTTGGCAGTCAGGGTACGAGAAGTGGTGGTATACAATTCCTAATCATAAGATTGCGTGCCAAATGCCTGGATTAAATTCCAAACCTCTCCACAGTGTATATATATATATATAGAGTGAGGGAATTTTATGTTTTTGATGGCGAATAGTCCGTCGGATGGAGACTAAGCTTTGAACAGATCCCATGGTGCCGTTCGACAGGAGTAGGCTATGAGCCGGAACCGGGTTTGCCCCTCTCCATTTATACGAACACATATCACGACACCCATTTCATGTATAGTACGCGAACCTTTTCTTGAGCCCTGAGCTCCATAATGCCGAATGGGAACTAGGGCTCAAGAAAAGGTTCGCGCCCTATAGCTGCCTTTGTAGATCAGTGTCATGTGCCTCCGGCTCGCAAGAGAACATGTTCAAACCCGGCAGAAGTGGTCGGATTTTTGAAAGGCGGAAAAGGTCCATTCGACACTAAATATCGTACGATGACGGATGTAAAAGTTCTCTGGTGAGATATTTGGTGTTCACCCGACAAAATTAATAAAACTCAGCCATAGACGCCCAAAAGAGGTTCGGTTTACACTGCCACCTAGTAGTCTTAGAGTAAACCAGAACGTCGAAATTGACGGGCAAGCAGCCGGAACGTGTCAAATCAAAAAATACCTCCACAAGAAAGCTGAGGCCATATTATTATTATTATTATTATTATTATTATTATTATTATTATTATTATTATTATTATTATTATTATTATTATTGCGTTATGGCCTACTAGGGACTACGTTTCAATCTCAATTCTTCATCCTTTGTTGTTGTTCTTTCCTTTTCTTCCAATATTCCGTCACTCTTTCACTATGTTTCTTTTTTCTTTCTTTAGACCACTTTGTGCCAGTCTTCTTTCCCTCCCTCCCTTGGAATCCTTCCATCTTTAAAACTTTCTTCCTGAAAATTTCTCTTTCCATTACTTATTCTTTTCTGATGTTGTTTCTTTCCAAGTCTTTTTTATCTCTTGAATCCAGGTGGTTGTTGACTTTTCCTTCCAAAGAAACGTGAACATCTTTTTGGTCAGTCTACTGTCGTCCATTCTGTAAATATGTCCAAAAATATCAGTCTCGTCTCCCATACTGTTATAGATATGTTTTCTACGTTCTGATAAATTTCGTTATTGCTTGTTAATTTCAAAAATCCTGTCTTTTTAGAGGGCCTAATATTTGTCTTATAATTCTTCTTTCTAGTACTTCCAGTCTTTCAAGCTTATAATTCAGTACTAAGCATTCACTCGCATATAAGAATTCTGGTTTCACAGCTGTGTTGTAGTGTTTTGTTTTAAGATTTTTAGATAAATATTTTTGTTGTATGTATTTTTATACTATATGCTCTTTCCATTTTTTGTATCCTTGCCTCTAGAGCAGACTTTTCCAAACGATTTTCTTGATTGTTTCCCCCAAATATTTGAATTGCTTTACCCTTTGGATTGAACCAACATCTGTTCCTAGCAATTTTGGAGCATTTTTTTATATTCATCATGAATTTTGTTTCCTCTACCGAAATTCTTAAGCCTGCCATGTTGGCTGACTCTTCCATAAGATTTGCTTGTATTGCTGCATTAGTCAGGCTTTCATAGAATATGGAAAAATCATCTGCAAGGGCTAGGCAATTTATTGCAATACCTTTGTTTCTTCTCCCCAAGCATAAGTGGAAATATATTACCGTGCATCAGTTTTTCGTTCCAAATTCTCACAACGTTTTCCAAGATACATTTGCAAAGGAGTGGAGATAAGCAATCACCTTGTCTGATACCTGATTTTTATTTTGAACGGTCGCGATATCTAGCCCATAAATTTAACTTTTGAGACTGTGTTTGTGAGGATTTCGCTGATCAGGTTTACCAGTTTGGTTTTATTATTAATAATAATAATAATATTACTAAATATCACTAATTCATCCAATGAGGCTGACATTAGGAACCAGAACCCCGCAGAGAAACGGGGCAAGGTTAGATTCACATTTGCATCCGTGAGAGTTACATAAACAGGACAGTTTTAAAATCGGAATAATTTCTAGACAACACGTGGGACGATAGTGTGCAATATAAAGAGGAAGGTCCAGTGTACTTAGCATCAGGAATCTGACATCACTATGACGTAATCGGATGACATCTTCGGGCATTAAAAATGGCGTGCCGCGGGGCTAACAATTAGTGTAGCTCTGGACTCCAGAATGGTAGCACGTCACGTAAGGTGTCATTTAATCTGTATGAGTTAGTTGTAGAAGTCTACAGCAAGGAGGAATTAACAGCGACCATTTCACGTAACTGTGCTGCGAAGAAGAGGAAATAATTTAACTTCGCAAGATGTCAAAATATGTGGACAATAAAAGGCTTAAGAATTATCGAAAACGTATTTGAGATGATAGAGAGAGAGAGAGAGAGAGAGTTGTCAGAATTCTCTAAAGTCAAAAATCACCAATACCTACCGTCGAAAGGCTTATCGGTAATGCCTCAAAGTTTAAACGCCAGAGCGTCGTGACGCGAATTCTACGCTACTGAAACCCCAGCTAAGCACATCTAACGTTGTAGAAGACGAAAATGATTTGCAACAAAAGTACGTTACCCTTATGAATTAAGAAAAAATTGCAAGAATATCACTGCAAACTCATACAGACGAGACACTTAAGTTTAAAAATACGTATCATCATCAACATCATCGCTTGTGAATCTGTCCATGAATAGAAACTCTTTGCCCCCCAGCATTTCCGGTCCTGAACAAGCCCTTGAAGCTCATTGCTCTTCCTTCCCATTTCCATATCAGTCAGTATATTTTCTTCTATCTGTTCCTAATCTTCCTAAAATCTTCCCTTACTTTATACTATTTTGTAGACTGTTTTTCCGCAGAATGTGTGCAATCGAATCTGCTTTCCTTCTCTTTATTGCCTTGGTGGATCCGTTCTTCCTTAACTGTTTTCAGTATTTCGACGTTGTTCACCCTATCGGTCCACTTGATTCGCGGCATCCTTCTTCACAGCCACATTCGAAAGCTCTCTAGTTCGTTCTTTCTTCCTTTAGGATAATCCATGTTTCAGACCGGTATGGAACCTCACTCCATACGAAACATTTGCCGAAATGATTTTTTAGTGTTATGTTGATTTTCTTGTGCAGTTAAGAGCTTTCATACATTTATAAAGGCTTACCATTCGTAAGCTATCCTTATTGTAATCTTCTCCGTGCAACTTCCGTTGCTGTTGACCATGCTTCCAAGGTAACGAAATAAATACATCTCTTGTTGTTTCTTACGCCCAATTTTCACATGTATTGCGCTTTAATTCCCATTATACTCTCATAGCTCTCTGGGGCGTTGCCTCTTCAGAATGCCTTAGAATGTGAGTATCAGCTAAAGGAGTTCTCAATTTCAAACTCTGATAAACAAGATAAAGTGAAATTAATCAAGGCACTGGTTATATTATACTTATTGATAAGTTGTTCAACTTACCAAGAAACTCTAATTATTCTAAGAATTCCTATCTCAAAATGTCCAGTGGAGCATCCCCCATTTCGTGTTTAATATTACCATACCTTCAGTGAAAAACCCAGTATATATGTACAGACGGAGAGATGTTGGTATTCATGAAATAAAAATGTGGTCATGGAGGTGACTTTAACGACATAGGAACGATGAAGAAATACCAGCCATCGAGCTTCAAGAACATCACGTTATATTCATAATAACAGATTTCAACTTACTGTACAATTGTCTATTTTACATATCTTGGTGATATACACTATACAGCCACTGGTCTTACCTGAAAAAGAGAAGAATGGAAAAACAGAATTAGAATGTGTTATGTAAAGGATTTCTAAATTTCAAACTTCTAATAAACAACATAATTAAGGCACTGATTATACTGAAAATGTGTGCTAGAATGTGAGAGGGAGCAAATCCAAAAACTGTTAAAAATGAGTTATTGACATACTTCGATATTATTAAACTTTCAACATATCAGTTCATATTCAGTACATACTGAGGAGATGTTAAGTACACAACAAAATGCTCAAACTGGCACCAGTGGGATCCGAACCCGTAAACTCCCGATTTGACGCCACCCTTAGGAACATCTTTGGCCCAGTATGCAGAATGAGTTTGGATGAAAATAAGGTCTCTTGAGCTATACCAGCATTCTGAGAAAATATCAGGCACTATAAGAAAACGAAGATTTAAATTTTACGCCCATATTCCTTCTTTTTTCCTACAATTTACTTTACGTCGCACCAACACAGATAGGTCTTATCGCGACGATTGGATAGGAAGGGCCTAGAAGTGGGGTGGAAGTGGCCGTGGCCTTAATTTAGATACAGTCCCAGCATTTTATTTTCCTGGTGTGAAAATGGGAAACCACGGGAAACCATCTTCAGGGCTGCCGACAGTGGGGTTTGAACCCACTATGTCCCGGATGAAATTTCACATCTGTCTCCGTCCTCACCCCCCCCCCCCCTGCATAACCTGGCCCTATTCCAAGAAGGAAGAATGAAATACTTTGCAAAAGGTTCAATAATGCCCCCACACTAAAAGTCAAGAGTAATCGAATAATCGAAATTGAAAAAGACCTTCAAGAAATCAACACACCGGACATAACAGGCCTGGTATTAGAACGTTGGTACACAAACATTCCTGGCGAGTAGGAGGGTCACGGCGGTGAGCGCAGAAGAGTCTAGGCGTGAGCCTGCCTGGAGCCGCCGTCGGTGCAGATCTTGGTGGTAGTAGCAAATACTCCAGCGAGGCCCTGGAGGACTGACGTGGAGAAGGGTTTCGTGTGAACAGCCGTTGCACACGAGTCAGTCGATCCTAAGCCCTAGGAGAAATCCGATGTCGATGGGGTCCGAGACTACAGTGTTAGGACCCCATGGGGCGAAAGGGAATCCCGTTCCTATTCCGGAACCCGACAGCGGAACCGTAACAAGTCGGGCCCCTCGAATGAGCAGCTCGTCGGGGTAACCCAAAAGAACCCGGAGACGCCGTCGGGAGATCGGGGAAGCGTTTTCTTTTCTGCATGAGCGTTCGAGTTCCCTGGAATCCTCTAGCAGGGAGATAGGGTTTGGAACGCGAAGAGCACCGCAGGTGCGGCGGTGTCCCGATCTTCCCCTCGGACCTTGAAAATCCGGGAGGGCCACGTGGAGGTGTCGCGCCGGCTCGTATCCTTATCCGTAGCAGGTCTCCAAGGTGAAGAGCCTCTAGTCGATAGACTAATGTAGGTAAGGGAAGTCGTCAAATTGGATCCGTAACTTCGGGATAAGGATTGGTTCTAAGGATCAGGGCGTATCGGGGCGTGTCGGGCTTGGTAGGGAAGTGGGTCTGAGCTAACGTGCCGGGCCTGGGCGAGGCGAGAGTGCGGGTGTCGGCATCCGTCATCACTTCAACGCTGGATCCGAGCTCGGTCCCGTGCTTGGCCTCCCACGGATCTTCCTTGCTGCGAGGCCGCGGTCTGCCTTGTGGCGTCGCAGTCTCCTCTCGGAGGTTGTCCAAGATGACAACCGACACTGCCTTAACGGAAGAACGCAATAAAAGTCATAGCGAGCGGATGATGAGCCCCTGGGAAGGGAATTAAAAGATGCTAAATTAATTCAATTTCGCTCGTTAGTTGGGCAAAATGTTATCAAAAACCGATAACTATGACCACGGGAAAGAACGATAGTAAGGCTGCCGGTGTCGTTGAAAAAAAAACGCATTCTAGGTTCAAAGAAGAAATCCTTGAAAAGATTTTCACCAATAATGTATTTCAGTATTCTGGTCTTTATAGCTCCTTCTTCTCTTTATCCAATAGTTGAAGATGATGATTATTGTTGTTTAAAGAAGCCTAACAGCTAGGTCATCGGCTGCTAATGATACGCGGTGAAACAAAATGAAACGATAATTAAAACGTCAAAATGTGCCCACTGACTACAATCTAAAAGAAATGATGATTAAAATGTAACCATGAAACCTAAGCGATGAGTGTATCCGATTCACACTGTCTTATTTTCTGGGATGATGCTTGTTGTCAACAAGGGGTCCAAAATCCAGGTCACCGGCCCCTCATAACAGTACTAGTCACTGGTGAAACAGAACCATGATGTTTCTCCTACAGTAGTACAAATCATAGGTATCGAAGTATCATGGTGTTCCTCGCATGGTGGTAGTAATCACAGGTAATGTAGACCCAGGGTATATCACACATAACGGCACTGCTCACAGACAACACAGACCCACGGTGCTCGATATAAGGATACTACTCACAAGTAACGCAGACCCATGAAGTTCCTCATACAGGGGTACTAAACTCGGGCGCCGGCTTGATCCGTGGTGTTTCTCGTATAGTGGTACTAATCACAGGCCAAGTATACTCATGGTGTTGTTCGCATAGCAGCACTGATCATAGATAATGTAAACTCACGGTGTGTCACACATTATGGCACCACCCACAGGCAACACAGACCCATGGTATTCTTCATATAATTCCCATAATAATCCTCCCACGACCATACTAATAACAGACCCAGCTGTAGGCAGAACTGGTACTAGTTCCTCAGGTAGCAGTGATTTATGCTCTAAGGGGCAGCAAAACCAGGCTCATTTAGTAGAGTACTAATCACAAGTAAAGTTGACTCATGTCGTTCATCGCATAATGGTTCTAATCACAGATTGTCACATGGTTTCAAAAGTATCATGCCCTGGTCGCCCTTTACATTCGCCTCTTACGACAGACAGGGGATACCATGGGTGTATTCTTCATCTGCGTCCCCCACCAACAGGGGGGTAATCAAACACACTTAATCCTCTTTGAACATCAAGTAATGAAGATATACGGTTGCACAACAGTCCATTACCACCTTGGCCTGCAACGAGGACTGCTGCCCAGTGACATGTGATCAGCCAGACGACATCCTCTGCTGTTTTGACGGTATCACCTGCCTCTAATGACGGACAATTCCTGAGTTGGTCCCACGAGAATCACAGAACCCCATTCCAGCCCTCAGTTCAGAACTTAAAAAATCCTGGACTGGCCGTGAATCGAAACCTGGGCCTCCGGGTAAAGACGTAGGCAGGCGATTCCTACATAATAGTACCTGGAAGAAGAGTATTAATAGGGGTGGATAATTTATCCATGACTTTTGTCTACCTGAAGATATCCCAGAGGAACTTAATTATTCTTGCATTAAAGGGATTATCAAGCTGTAAGGTTACTAAAGAGAATCCAATCAAACGAAGAAGGTAAGTATGGCTGTCACCTATTACACCCGCACACAGTTCAACCTCTGGGTGGATAAAACAGTATAACAACTTAGAAAACGAGCAGTGACTTGTTCTGACATCGATTCCATTTATAAAAACTGGCTTCCGTCCAAAAAATACTAGAAGTAATAGGATTTAAAAATATCTGGATACACTTTCCGCATTTTTTCTGTTTTAGGTTAGACTTGTAGAAACACAATAATTTAAAAAGTTATCCCAATATTTATACCACCATTTCCCTGGCACAGAAAACGTGTATGCGCTTGTTTTCAGCAGTGCTCTATCGAGAAGCAGTAACGATGTTGAAATTGTCTTACTGCAGCAGTCACAAACACTATGAGCAAAGCTTGTACTTTACGCGATCATAACCACGGCACCTCCACTTTCATGTGGATTCCGAGTTACAGGGACATGACGTTTCGTTTAAAATTTTCCACATGAATTGGTCTAACACCACAAGACCCTCTCACTCTAGGCTAAGGGAAGAGAGAGACTGTGTGACGCCGTGGGCGTCTGGGAAGGCAGATCTGGTTGCTCAAACGAGAACCCCTCGACGCTTCCGGCTAGGCTTCCTGTGACTAGGGCTTTGGCATAGAGGCAACCTGTGCTCCTCACTGACTGTCCTTTTCGTGACCCGTCCTGAAGTCTCTCATAAGAAATCTAGTAGCTTTGGGTGTCACAATTAGTCACCTGCAACCTCTGCATGAAGGCTTGTACTTGACGATGCCGAATTTCAGGATGAACCGTTACCTGCATCCTTCTGTTCAAATGCCTCTTTTCGTGCAGCAACATAGCGCCCACATGCTCGACTTCCATCACAGTAGTGATTATACAGGTTTTACATCCGACTACATACTTTTACGGTTTTGGAGACGCTCATGTTGCAGAATTTTGTCCCTCAAAGGTTCTTTTACGTGCCAGCAAATCTACTGACACGAGGCTGACATATTTCAGAACCTTCCAATACCACTGGACACAGTCAGGATCGAGCCAGCCAAGTTGGGATAAGGACAGGACGCTAACGCCTGACATAATCAGCTCAGTAATCGAAGTAAGTCAGCAGGACCTACGGCGATGAATATTCACGTGAAGCTACAAGTCTGATATTTTACTTTCTACTGTCTTCGCTTCGCTTCGGTTTCGTTTTATTATTTGTTTCATTGTGTTTATTGTTTCGTTAAACATACATGTGGACTTGCCACAGGGAATCTCACCTGTACGTTCACAGTTTACAGCAGATGGAATGAGATGCATACGTCAGAAGATGATCGTTTCGCAAGCCCATAAAACTTTCGTTGCCAGGAGTTAAGGTGTTTAGTCCCTAGTAGTTATGCATACTTCGTGACACAGTTACTGAACAGACTCTTATAGAGTACCGTATGAAGAGCGTATCAAACTGGGCATATTTAGTCTCGTGCTTTGGTTTGTCATAATAAAACATTTCTTGTCTTATTCTCTAATATGTTTTATGTACTGCGCTCTATGCAAATAAACGTGCGCAGTTTTGTTAGGTTAGGAAAGTGACAAATACCGGTTAGAAAAATTTATATAGACTATTATAATTTATTATCTTACAAAAAGTACAGACGTGCACCTTGCTCTTCAGTCCACTCTATTCGGCGATTGTCGTTCTTCTTAGTGTTTCTGAGGTAGTTATTGAGAAGGCTTTGATTTTACAGCAGCATTCTTTATGTTCTCTGACAGTCTCAGGTCGCTTATAGCTCTTTATAGCAGTTACTCTTTCAGGGTCTGATTGTGTTCCCTCTTCGCTGATTAGGTAACCAAGAAACTTTATCTCTTTTGCTCCGTGTATGGTCTTGCTGACATTAAGGCGCAGTCCAATTTGGTTTAGTCTCTCAAAAATTAAGCTAAGATGTTCAGCATGCACTTATGCGGATTTAGAAGCAACAAGAATGTCGTCGAGGTAGGCGAACACCGAGCTCGATAACTGCAGTCGCTTAAGTGCGGCCAGTATCCAGTAATCGGGAGATAGTGGGTTCGAGTGCCACTGTCGGCAGCCCTGAAGATGGCTTACCGTGGTTTCCCATTTTCACACCAGGCAAATGCCGGGGCTGTTCCTTAATTAAAACCACGGCCGCTCCCTTCCACATCCTGGGCCTTTCCTATCCCATCGTCGCCATAAGACATATCTGTGTCGGTGCGGTCCTCCTACCACTTCGTTGATGAACCATTGGAAGGTACTTCGGGCATTCCGTAACCCGAATGGCATGAAACTGAATTCATAAAGTCCAAATGATGTAATAACAGCAGTCTTTTCTTTGTCTTCTTCAGCTTCCAGTATTCCATAATACGCCTGTAGGAGATCTAGCTTGGAAAATATGCATTTGTTATTTAAGATCTGGCCAACATCATCGATCCTTGGAATGGGATAGCGATCTGGAATGGTGCGATCGTTATGTCGACGATAATTACCACATACTTTCCACTGTCCGTTCTTCTTGGAAACACGGTGCAGGGGACTAGCCAAATGAGACTTCGATGGTCGGATTATGTTATTATTCAACATAAATTGGAATTCTTGTTTTGTCAGGCTAAGTTTCTGAGGATCCAGTCTACGGGGTTTGCTGAATACTGGTGGGCCACTAGATGTAATGAAATGTCGAACGTCATGCTTGATTTCTCCAAGTCTAATGGCAGGTTTTGTTATATCAGGAAATTTCATTAGGAGCTCAGAAAATTGGCAGTTAGCTTTCAATGTACTAACTGAATCAGCCTCCGATATAGTTGCTAGATCAGCTGAAACAGTCAACTTCGTGTTTCTATCAATCAACTGTTTGTTTTTTAAATCAATTAATAAACTGAATTGGTTAATAAAATCAGCTCCTAAAATACCCTTGGTTGTTTGAGCAATAATAAAGGGCCATTCGAGCTTTCTCTTTAGTCCTAAATCAATGTTCATTAATTTTGAACCAAAGTTTGTATCTGAGTCCCATTGGCTTAAAAAATCTTGAAATCTGATGGTTTATTTCCTGTCAATTTTGTTACTGGTGTAACGGAAACATCAGCTCCACTATCGACCAGAAAGCGTTGTCCTGAATGACGATCTTTGACGAGCAGACGGTAGTTATTTGAGCGTCCTTTCAATGAATCATTAGGAGCACACGCAACCGCTACAGTGGCTGCTGCCTCGTGTTTTCCTGATCATTCCACTGACATGGTGATACACATTTTCAGGTTTGCATTTGGAAACAAACCTGAAATGGTAGTAACAGTATTTTCCTCCATGTCTATATCTGGGCCTGCTGCGGCTACGGCTTCGCGACCTGGGACGAGAATTATCACGACGCTAAAGTTGCCGTTCTAACTCACATATTTTCTCCATGATTTCTTGAAGAGAGAACCCGGAAGTGGGGTTAGAGGTCGAGGTTACTGACCTAACTTCATCAACACTACCAGCGGACTTAATTTCCCATATCTTATCTCCAATATCTGCAAGTTTATTAACATCAACGTCAGCAATCTCTAACACACTTCCAATTTCCTGAGGTAATTTGTCAAGCCACAATGTTTTCAAAAGTTTATCCGAAATTTCAGTACCACCGATACCTTTCAGTTTTCGAAGTAACTGGCTTGGTTTTAAGTCACCGAGTTCAATCTAACTAACTAACTTTTTATTTGTCTTTCTTCACTTTCACGGTAAATCGTCAAAAGTCGTTCCTTAGCGATCGTGTTTGATGATACCAAGTCCCAAATGTTTTCAACAATTTTAAGATCGAGTTGAGCCATAAGATCATTAAATTTTGTGTTTTCATTGGTGATTCCGAAAAGGTTGAATTGCGCTTCTACTTGCGAAAACCATATTTCTGGTTCTTCAAGCCAGAAAGCAGGTAATTTTGCACTCGCCTTTTCAGTTTATTGTTTGGCATCGTCACTATTTTTACTCGCCATTTTGGTGCAGATAAGAAGCAACGTACGATTAACAGATATTTTCGTATCAGATCGCGGGTCACCACTTGTAGATCTTCATCACGTTAGCCTACATGTAACTTAATAACCAAAATACATTTAACTTTTAATTTTTATTTTAACTAGAAATGCAGCATCAATTGAATACAAGCACTATCACTCACTTCTTCATTCACAATCTTCTTGATTAATCATAGTGGAAGGTTTCTCGGAAACTGCATCAAGAGTCAAAGAATAGTATGTGGTTCCCTACAATTTGCTATATATTATTAAGTACTCTTAAACTCTGCGCCCAATGATATATTACCACAGTGGTTAAGTGTAAGAAAGTGCCAAGAGCCCTAACCTCGCCACCTTCAAAGGCGTAAAATAAATAAATAAATAAATAAATAAATAAATAAATAAATAAATAAATAAATAAATAAATAAATAAATAAATAAATAAATAAATAAATAAATAAATAAATAAATAAATAAATAAATAAATAAATTGTGCTGGGAGCACTGGTACTGAATTAAGTCCCCGCATTTCGAATTTAAACTTCACGCCGCCCGCCGACTCAACAGCAGGCGACAGACAGATACAGGAAGCAGCTCGTGAGTGTGACGTGGAGCGGGTGACGTCACAGCCTGCCTCCTCGTGGCAGAAAGACTACGTCAGCGTAGAATATTCGAAATGTTCTTCATTTAAGAACTTTTCTCACAGAAATGTTTGGATTATATGAACAATGTGGCCGTGTAGCCACATATTTTACCTACATTTGTACAAAGTTTGGTAGAAATCCAGCAAGAGCCAACGGAGTTATTAAACAAAATGTAATGACAGACTTTTGCTGGACTTGAGTATAAATGGAGGGCCAGTTCCCTAGGCAAATCAATTGGTGTGTGTCTCCGTCAGCGGGCTAGAGTGCGTGTGTTCAGTACCCCAGTTGAACCCCGTCGGTCGGCTCTGGGGACCGCGACGTTACGCCGAATGATATTCTTTTCGCCGAGTTCCAGACTTTAACTCTGCAGCATCGAGTTCGAACTTATAAAAATTTCTTCACCTCGTAAGTGATAGTCTCATTTCATCAAGTTCAATACTTTAAGTCTGAAACTATTGAGTGTGGACTTGCAAACTTTTCTGCGATTCGTGAGTGATAGAATTTTGCTGTAATTCACCATATATTTCCAAGTGATTATTTGAACGAGTGTTTCAAACTTGCATTTATTTCCAAGTGCTCATAACTCAAGGTTAACGAAACGACTGGAACAGTGATAGATTTTGAGCAGTACCTGGCCAAGTGATTGAAATAATTTCGAGAATTTTTATGCTTTCAAATTTAGAATTTCTCAAACTTTGACAAATGATTGATTACTAAATTAACGTCTATTCGTGACTATGTCACCGAACTTGTAAAAATCATCTGATTTTCACATATCATGTAAATATTCTCGTAAACATTGAACTGTGTCTTTATGGCAGACAGAGAACTACTTATTAGAACTGTGCATTTGCGGTAGATATTGGACTGTGTATTTAAACCGTGCATTTGTGGTAGACATTGGACTGTGTATTTAAACCGTGCATTTGTGGTAGACATTGTACCTTTCATATGATCGAACTACGAACTGTTTATGAACATAAGCCATTTCATTTTATTTCAAGTTAACACTTATGAACCAGATCAGTTTTACAAATGAAAGATTTTCATTTTTTTCAAATGATTGAGTTTACATTCCACAGAAACTTTAAAATATTTTCTGTGTAATAATTTCGGACTTTCAAGTATCATATTTTCAAATTCATTTAGTCAACTTTTCTTGACATTCGACGACACTAAATTTCAAGTGATTCTTTAGTTTATGAGTTCGATTCCATTAACATTCAACTCTCTTGGTTTAACTCCAAGGTGTTAAAATCGTACGGCATGTCTCATAGATCTCAGTTCAAGTGATTAACGATAAAACACGGGATAGATTTTAGTTAATATTCTACCGTGTGATGATTCTTCAGTTATGCCATTCTTACGTGTTTTAAAACATCTTCGAACCCATTACTAAGTCTCAGTTTCATCTGTGCAGAAACTGCTTTCCGTGTTAGCACGTCCCAGGTTTAAGTGTGTACAGTCATGAGTCATTTTTGATGCTACCAAGTCTCGACGCCCATGTTCCTACGCCGTCTAGACCTTCCAGACGTCGTATAGATATTCGAGAACCTGTAGAATTTCCATCGTGGGAGGAAGCGTGGTTCCATGGTGCAGAAAGGAGATTGATGGTAGTACGAGGAGAGCACCAACCCAGGACGAGGAAAGAACGTTTACTAGTGTATCTGCTGTACAGAGGTGATAAGAACTTTGTAAATAAACTCAAGATTTCAATGAACTTAAGAATCATTTCAAGAAAACCTCTCTCCCTCTGAAAGCACTCCATCAGAAACCGTACACGCCCTGCGTCTGGTCTCATGCTCGCCATAGACAAAGTACGACATTTACTGTTACAATATAAATAAATAATAAAATATTCTTGGAAATGTGTAAACAAACCTCTTTCTTTTCTCTGGACATCTTGAAGCTAACGTGCTCCCCTTTTCGGTTATGTTTATATTAAAGGACCTAGAAATTCTCATCGAATCACTTTCCGGTGCCTAATGTACCCTAGGGTTCGGCTCTTCTCTGAATAGGCAGCGTCCTTTCTTTGGTTCAGAGGGCTCCGGTTTGGATTCCCAGCCGGACCAGGCACAGGGTTAATTCCTATAGCTCGGAGACTGGGTCTTTGTGTTCGTCTTAATACACATTTCTACATCAACAAACAGCAAAATACATTATACTAGCAATTCGCATTGAAACACGTAATAGTGAATACATTTATACGCAGGAATTTTATACGCGTCAGGAATTATATCCGGTCCCAAAACTGAACAAGATGCAAGGCCAGGACGACGAAGCGCACACAAGCGTGGTGCAAGGCTACAGAATCCTTTTACTGTAATCCTATTATTATTGAAAGAACCGTTCTGACAGCTAGCGCAGAGAAGGTGCGGCTGGACAGAAGGGAGTAGGGGTATGGTTGCCCCGGAAATATGGGCGGACCCACTGCGGTCGCCATGGAAACCAGCCTGCTATCCACTCGGAAATGCTTGGAGTAGCTAGACCTTTCACTTTTAAGCAACAGCATTTCGGTAGCCCCTCCGTCCTGCGCTAGCTGTCAAAACGCTTCCTTTTTCTTCTTCTTCTTAATTGTTTGCCAGGCTGAGTGGCTCAGACGGTTGAGGCGCTGGCTTTCTGACCCCAACTTGGCAGTTTCGAATGTGGTATTTGAAGGTGCTCAAATACGTCAGCCTCGTGCCGGTAGATTTACTGGCACGTTAAAGAACTCCTGCGGGACTAAATTGCGGCACCTAGGCATCTCAAAAAACCGTAAAAGTAGTTAGTGGAACGTAAAGCCAATAACATTCTTCTTCTGCTCTTTCTTTCGCTACCCTCTCTGTGGGACCACGGGCAGTTTTGTCATGGTTTGGGTTCTCTTGTTCTCCTCCCAAAACCTTTTCATCCTCTCTTTCTTTCTCTCCTGTTCCTCAGCTGATATCTTCCGTATCCTCTTCTCTTGTTTTCCCTAGTGGTGCTTCTCTATCATATTCCTATGCATTTCTCTGCTTGAGCTCTGGAATACTATTTTATAATTTTAGACAGAAATTTGTCTGCCCTAACCACATTTGCTACAGTATAACCCATGAAATTTGTAATGAATTCTTAACTAATCTTAAAGAGCTGAGCTGATTCATTGTTGTCAATCCTAAACGAAAAAATGAACGAGAGACTTCGAATCCTGCAACCACCGTAATCACTGATCAGGTTTTTAAGAGGAATGAATGGATGACGGATTGGACATTAAATCAAGAAACAATAACACAACGGGGAAGACATGGCATTGGGGTGTTAACTATTTCAGCAACGGTTGTATTTCTTGTGTGACGCTAAAACTCTGCCCCATGTGATGTCAGTATATCATATTCCCGTGGAGTGAAGAGTAACCGAATCCAACTACCTCTTAATTTTTATATATTCACAAACCTGTTTCCAGTCATTTGACCGAGTCATGAATGGAAAGTAGGAAGCCCCATCTAGCAGCGAGGACAGGAAACCGGCTGCCGAAGTCTGTCGCACTCCTCTGGCGCAAGGATTAATGACTGACAGATTAAATGATACTGAAGAGTATTGCTGGAATGAAAGGTGACAGGGAAAACCAGAGTACCAAGAGAAAAATCTGTCTCACCTCCGCTTTGTCAAGCCCAAATCTCACATGGACTGACCAGGATTTTAACTACGGAACCAAGAGGCCGGCGCGCTGCCACACGAGTCACGGAGCGTACGCAAATACCCCTTGTGAGGATTTAAATTCATTACTCATCGCCGTAAGACCTAATTGTGTCGATGCGACGTAAAGTAAATTGTCAAAAGTAATTCATTACATAATTCAGTTTCATTGTCTTAAAATTAATGCCCGCCGACTGCCATTTCTTCATGGAAGCAGTACTTTTGCAATCTACCCTATGCAGAGACCAGAACAAAGTGTAGCTTCCACGGAAGTTCCGGTCTCGACCATGGCTATGACAATATGGAAGCTGATGGGGTATGTGTGGTGCTAAGTAATGACATTCGGAGCATGAGCACCTGAGTGTTATGAAAGGTGTTGCTCATAGGGTCAGTCATGCTTCATAGCACTTTCTGGCCCATTAAGGAAAGCAATGGCAAGGCAAACTACCTCACTCCTCATCTTGCTTAGTATGCGTCATTTTGGCCCTGCCATTGGTTTTCGCGGTTTCCACGTAATACTTCAGACACTCTTCTGATCAACGACTTTAGTTACAGTGAATGACTATTGGTCCAACCTGGTATTTCGAAAATACGTAGGCCATCCATAAATTAAGCTTCCCTATATCTATGCTTGTAAAGAAAACGTATTTAGCGATTAAATATGAGCATGCGCGACATAGCAATCATATACTTGATGTCAGTAACGCAGCAGCAGTGGCACGAAATGGCGGCTCGTATACTTTGTCCCGCCGCCTGAGAGGTCCGGTCTGTGATAAAGTTCCTACCGAAACGACGATGGGTCGTTCAAAGCAAGAGGCTTGGAATACTCAGAACAGGTGTTGTGCTGATCGATCGTAATGCTCGCCCTCACACGGCTTGGTGGTCAGCTATTGTTCTGCAAGGGTCCGGCTGGGAGATATTTGATCATTCTCGGCACAGTTCTGATCTTTCTAACTGTGATTTTCATATTTTCTTGCACTCCAAGAAATTCTTCTCTTCCGGTCACCATTTTCACACGAACGAAGATATGAAAACGAATGTCACACGCTGGTACAACTCCCAGGCAGCGGACTTCCACGACACCGATATAATAAAAAGTTATCCCACAACATGATTAGTGTCTCAACTGTGCCGATGATTCATTGTTGTATAGGGTGACAATACATTTTTCCATCTAATTATGCTGTCTTTTCTTTTAATAGGGGAAACTTAATTTCTGGATGGCCCTCTTGTATTTTATTGAAGGACAACAAACGTGCCCCTGAATTAGAAAGTCGTATAAGCAACACAATTATAATGAAGATCAAGGGTCAATAAACTGTGCGACATGAAGGGATTGCAAGAAGAAGGAAATAGAATTGACCATGTGTAACTGTGAGTTTTGTACGACCATGAACCATGTGACGGCAGGTACCGAGTAGAACTTGTTGACCTCCCGGTCCTTGCTCTTAAGTACTTCTGTTACCGCATTCTGATGGTAGCTAACAAGGGGCTAATTTTGTGCATGCCTCACCTTCCAGATGTTGTTCATTAGATATTGAAGTCTGATGTTGCAACCAGATGAGAAGCCGAACCAGAATCCTCTACTAATGAAAATCCACAACCCATTTCCAGCTATTTGACCGCAAGAAGAATGGAATGATGAAGCCCCCATCTAGCGGCGAGGATACGAATAGTGCCGGCTGCCGAAGCCTGTTGCACTGATTGCCTGGGGGAATGATCAATGACTGACAGATGAAATGAAATGATATTGAAGAGTGTTGCTGGAATGAAAGATGACAGGGAAAACCGGAGTAACCGGAGAAAAACCTGTCCCACCTCCGCCTTGTCCAGCACAAATCTCACAGGGAGTAACCGGGGAAACACGGAACCCAGTGGTGAGAGGCCAGCATGCTGCCGCCTGAGCCAAGAAGGAATCCTCTAGTAATCTTATTATTCCACCGTATAAGGGGGTCACGGGTGCGAACTGCAGAGCACATGTGGATTTGGCCCCGTTTTACGGCCGGATGCCCTTCCTGACGCCAAACCTATATGGAGGGATGTAAGCACTATTGTGTGTTTCTGTGGTGGTTGGTAGTGTGGTATGTTGTCTGAATATGACGAGGAGAGTGTTGGGACGGGTACATACTCCCAGTCTCCGAGCCAGAAGAATTAATCGGAAGCGAGTAAAATTCTCGACCCAGCCGGGAATCGAAACCGGGACCCTCTGAATCGAAGGCCAGTACACTGACCATTCAGTCAACGAGTCGGACAAGGAATTCTCTAGTAATACGGGTACTAAAACAAAATAGAGAACCAGTATCAATGTAGAGCGAGACAATCGGCTGCAGGTGACTCAAAATCAACGAGAAATACCTAAGCTATGTAAATCAATACCGATTCATCCTTCTCACTGTAATAGTTCTTTTGCGGTCCGAAGGAACATTTTTGGTTCGCAACTTGGTAAGAGAGGTGTTAAGCAACAACTCTATGAGGATATACTAAGAATTTACAAGATTTGTACATGGCTAAGTAGCTCGGACTGTAGAACGCTCGCTTTCCGAGCCCAGCTTGGCAGGTTCGATCCTGCCGAGCGAGTCCGCCGCGCGGTGAGGGGCGCGCAGCTGTGAGCTTGCTTTAGAAAGACAGTAGGTTCGAACCCCACTGTCGGCAGCCCTAGAGGTGGTTTTCTGTAGATTTCCATTTTCACACCAGGCAAATGCTGGACTGTACCTCAGTTAAGACCACGACCTGTTCCTTCCCACACCTAACCCTTTCCTATCCCGTCATAAGACCTATCGTGAGTGTGCGAAGTGAACCAAGTTGTGAAAAGTTACTTAGAGACAAATTTCCGGCATCCCAGTGCTTCCGAAAATCGTAAAAATACTTAGTGGGACGTAAAAACCATAATGTAAAATAAAAGATTCGATATGTATTTGTATTACGATTGTTGCTTTACACTACTTCTTATTTTCAGTTTTGCAGATGTATTTAGTGCGGGGATGGTATCTAACTTAAAGCCACGACCGCTTCCTTCCCTCTTCCTTGTCTATCCCTTCCAATTTTCCCATCCCCCCCGCAAGATCTCTGTTCAGCATAGCAAGTGAGGCCGCCTGGGCGAGGTACTGGTCATCCTCTCCAGTTGTATCCCCCAACCCAGAGCATGAAGCTCCAGGGCACTGCCCTTGAGGCGGTAGAGGTGGGATCCCTCGCTGAGTCCGAGATAAAAACTGACCCTGGAGGGTAAACAGATACAGAAGAAGAATATGTACTTAGTTAAATTAGAGTATAAAATGAGTGAAATAAAGCGCGTATCACCAATATAAAACTTCTGACCCTAATGTGTTGACCTTTCCACGTCAAATAATAGCGTGGATATTTTTTGGGTGAAATACTAGTGCTCTATAACGAGATTTCCATCTAGAATGCACTCCATGACTAGACAAATTTTGAAATCGCTCGTCCATATCTTATTTTTGATTTTGCCAGGATCTTATAAATAACTTGAGTATTTGAACCAGAAATCAGTTAACCTAAAACTATAATAATAATATTAATAATAATAATAATAATAATAATAATAATAATAATAATAATAATAATAATAATAATATTTATTTATAACTTATTTAAAATACATTTGCAAATATGCAGTAGGATTTTTTTATTAATGTTCTTTTTCGACCGCATTGGTCCGCTGCAGTCAATTTCTGTCCGATCTTCTATGATGTTTTATGTTTTCTCTCTTCTGATCTTCCAGTATTTCTCCATTCTATCTGAGTTTCGTTGTCGTTCTTCTGAAAATACCCTTTTAGTTTTTTCCCTTTTATCACATTTTGGTAGGAATCTAACTTCACTATTCTTCAATTTATGTACTTTATTTGATTTATTCTTTAAATCTTCCAGTGTTATGTCTAATTATTTAATGTCTTCTTTTATTTCTTTTATCCAGACAGGTTGTTGCTTTTATTTCCAAAGCTTTTCCATAATTCTGCGTATTAACCTGCCTTCAGGTGTTCTCAACAGATGACCAAAGAATGATATTCTCTTCTTTCTCATGAAATCCGTTATAGGTTATATTTCCTGATATTCTGCTGAATTTGGGATGATGCACCATTCTCCTTCTTTTTGGTACTTCTTATTAATGCATGTTCTTACTATTCTTCTTTCTATTTTTTAAATTTTGTCTATGTTATTCTTTTGCTTTAGTTTAAATAATGTTTCACTTCCATAAGTTATTTCAGGTTGGACTACAGTCTTATAATGTTTCAATTTTGTATTTATTGACAAACAATTCTTGTTGTATGTATTTCTAGTTACTTTTTGGGCTCTTTATAATTTATTCGTTTTTCATTTAAATTTTATGTTATAGTTTGTCCAAGGTATTTAAATTGTTTTACAATTTCTATTTCTTTCCCCCACATCAGAACACTGCTTATTAAAAGGGGATCTATTGCCATTATTTTAGTGTTTTCAAATGAAATTGTTAATCCTATTTTTCCAGCAATAGTTTGGAGACTTGTGATTTGATTCCGAGCTTCATTAAGGTGATTAGCTAGTAGTGCCAGATCATCTGCAAATCCTAAGCAATTTAGGTTAATTTCGTCTATAGTGTATCCAATTTTTATATTTTTGTTATTATCTTTATACCATTCACTCATCAAGTATTCCAGAGTACAATTAAACGAAAGTGGTGATAGTACATCACCTTGTGTTAGTCCTGTTCTGACTGTGAATGCTTCGGATAATTCTCCTCTAAACTTCACCTTTGATTTAGTGTTTGTTAACGTTAAGCTTAACTAATTTAAAATGTAATCCAAAATTTCGTAATATTTTTAATGCTCAAGGTCGGTGAATGCAATCATAAGCTTTCCGAAAGTCTACGAAAGTGATAATCATTTGTTTCTGTCTTCTTTTGTAGATGTCCATTAATAATTTTAGTGTTATGATTTGATTTGGACAACTACGCCATGGTCGAAATTCTCCCTGGTACTCCCCTAATTATTTTTAAAGTTGATATTGCACCGATCGTAAATTATTCTCGAGAATATTTTATAAGTACAATCCAGGAGTGATATTCCTCTACAGTTATCAGGATTTGTTCTATCTGCTCTTTGTGTAAAGGGTGGATTACTGCAGTAGTCCAATGGTCCGGTAATTTTTCATCATTCAAAATTTTAATCAAGCATTGGTGAAGCGATTCTCTAATTGATTCTGCTACATTTTTCCACAACTCGGCAAATGTTTGGCCTTCCCCACAAGCTTTATAAATTTTCAGTTCTTTAATGACTTGATTAATTCATCAAAGCTGGGTGGATCGATATTTTCTGGTGAGAGTTTTAATTGGGCATGTCTGTGTTTATATCAAGTAGTTCTTTTTGTTCTTCACAATTCAATAATTTATTGAATGTGTCTGCTAGAATTTGTGTATTATCTTGATTATTATGTGCCATCTCTCTGTTCTAATCTCTTAGCATAAGTGTTGGAGATTCATATTTTTAAAGTTGTTTACTAAATATTTTATAGTAATCCCTAGAATTGGTCTTTTTGTGATTACTTCTATTTGTTGAATAATGTTTTGTTGATGTTGTCTTTTAATATTTCTGATTTTTTGGCGTTAATTTTCTTTGCTTGGTAAATTATTCATACGATGTCTCCGTTTTCTGACTTTGATGATTTAACCATGCCTGATGTCTACTTCAAATGATTTATCGCATACCTCATTCCACCATTGATGCTTTTTCCTTGGACTTGGCAAGGCTATTTTCTCAGCTATGTCTTTTACTTTCAGGATGATCTCTTCTAATTATCTGTTTTATCAATGTTTCGAGTTAGTTCTTTACACAGTTCATTGTTTATTAGTTTATGGGGATCATAAACGTTTCTCAATTTACATTTTGATTTTGGTTTCTTTACTGGTGTGAATTTAATTTTTATTTTCACCATGTAATGGTTAGACCCTATGTCTATTCCTCTAAATACTTTAACATTTTGGATTTCCTTATGATATTTCTTTTCGAAACAAACGTGATCTAATTGCCATTCTCCTTTTCTCCAATCTGGGTGTTCCCATGTCTTAAGTTTGTTAGGTTTTCTCATAAAATACGTAGATTTTGATAACATATTATGGTTTCTACAAAAGTCTATCAATCTTATGCCATTTTGATTGGTCTGTTTTTGAGCTGGCCATTTTCCTATTATGTCTCCGTATCTCTTTTCTTTGCCTAATTGTGCATTGAAGTCACCTATTAAAATTTTGGTATGATTTTTTTAAATATTTGTCACTGTTTGATCCAAGAGGTCCAAGAATTCATCCACCTCTTCTCTGATTTTTCTCCTATTGTTTTTATCATTTGTAGGAGCGTGGACATTAATTATTGTGTACATTGTATGCGATGCCTTTATTGTTAGCGTCGCGAGTCTTGGGGATTGTGCCTGAAAATCTATTATCGAATCAATTATTTCAAAGTTGACTATGAATCCTGTACCAAATTGTGGACAATTCCTCATCACTCTTTCTCCAGGGATGCCTTTGTACACTCTGTACCCTTGGGATTCCATAGGTTCCTGGTCTGAATTCCTCATCTCTTGTAGTCCTGCTGTAAGGATCCTTTGTTTGTATAGTTCATTAGTTAGGATTTTTAATTTTCCCAAGTGTGCCAGAGAGTAGATGTTATATGTTGCTAAATAGTTTATCTCTTTCAATTTTTGTCTTTGGTTTAGTCGTTGTTTTGACTTGGGTATTTCCAGATGCTCCGGCTCATCTGACTCATCTTTCAAGCGACTGCCCACCGTATCCAAATGAGGTTTTCCCTGGCTAGTACCAAGCGGTGGAAATTTACCGAAAAGATTTCCGTCCATTCTTGACTGTCAAGAGCAAGCTCCGAGTTACAACTATGGTTGTAAACCATAGAAGTTGCCTCCAGATGTTCTCTGGCTGTCATCGTACGGCATTGAGCCAACCCTCCTCCTTTCCCCGGGCTTGGGACCGACAACAGCAACTACTGAGCTACTCAATCCACCCAGTAGGAACTGCAGGAGAAGTGCAGTGGGATATTATACATTACATTTTCAATTATTTACACCTGCAAAGCACTTCATGTGCTTAACTGCCGGTGAAGTTGTTTCATGTTTGAATACATTTTTACAATCTTTACTGTTTACAGTTTTAATAAGGTTTGTACATTTATATTAGCATTGTAATTTTGTCCTGTTGTGTTAGTTTTCCTCAATCCATGAAAGTATCATTCAAAGTAGATAAATCTGTGGTACATTTTTCAATCATGAACAAATATTTACAGTAAACTGTAATTTTATTTTCTATGATCCATAGTTTCACATGTTTCTTTAGTTGATATTTTGTTTTCAAGTGTGTCGATTCTGAGGGCAACTTGTTTAAAAATTTAGGAAGTACAACTTGTAGTGTTCAGGATCCATATTTGTTGTAGTAGCTGATGATCTCAAAATATCTTCTATGCCTCAGTCTTGTTCCATGTGTATGTTCATTTACAGTTCTATATAGTGGCTTCCAGTACTTTTCTATTATTATGTTGTACATATACAGTTCTATAAAGTTGTACATATAAAGTTATATAAAGTTGTAATAATAATAATAATTATTATTATCATAATAGTGTTTAAAGTAAGGTTCTAGAAGGAAACCATAATTTCATCGATTTCAAATGTTAAAAATCGTGAAATAACCAGCGTTTCAGATTAAAAAAGCCTAAAGAACTTAAATGCTTTTAATAATAACGTTATTGGCTTTACGTCCCCGAACTACATTTTCGCCTTTTGGAGACGCCGAGGTGCCGGAATTTTGTTCCGCAGTTCTTTCACGTGCCAGTAAATCTAACGACACGAGACTGATGTATTTGAGCACCTTCAAAGACCACCGGACCGAACCAGGATCGAACCTGCCAAGTTGGAGTCAGAAGGCCAGCGCCTCAACCGTCTGAGCCACTCAGCAAGGCAGCCTAAAATAAGGAAATCTGAAGAGAACTGGACTTTACGTTTTAATCCTACTCTTGCCCCCTCTTGGAAGTTGTTTCCCAGCCTTTACTAACTCAAATAAACAGTAATATTGCGATAGTCACAAAATTATATGTTAGGGTCGCTATTTTCTATCTTAGCTTCCGTAAATTCTGTAGGTTGAAAAATACTTTTATGGTTACGGGCACTAAAACCCCAGAGTTCAGAAGAAATACTTCACACCTGGTACACGGGGAGGATGACTACAATGTTCTAACAGCAACGCTTGAGTCCTTTAATCCTCATTCGGTCGCCCGGTTGCTTCTCTACACTAACTTAGAGTTTGTGGTTCATTAGCAGTAGAATCTCCATAGACTCATAAATAACTTGGTTCCAACTCGTCTACCTTCTTTAATCTCCAGAAATTCTGACTCAGCTCTGTTAAGAGATCATAATGCTCCTCCGAGACAGTTCAATTTCAAGTTCAGAGAAGTTCTGTGTTTTTGGGCTTAGAATGAAATACGCAGTATTACTTGCACCGCAAGGCCGGTATTATAACTCGAGAGATAGACTTTAGTAGCTCCTCTTCCAAAATCTTCAATAAGTCTGTACCATACACACTACTGCAATAGGACTATTTCAGCCACACTGCTTAGGAGGTCCGCCTCTGTGGTGCAGTGTTTAGCATAATTAGCTGCCACCCCAGGAGGTCCGGGTTCGATTTCCGGCTCTGCCACGAAATTTGAAAAGTGGTACAAGAGCTGGAACGGGGTCCTCTCAGCCTCGAGAGGACAATTGAGTAAAGGGGGGTTCGATTCCCACCTCTGCCATTATGGAAGTGGTTTCCCAATTCTCTTCCAGGCAAATGCTGGGATGGTACCCAACTTAAGGCCACGGCTGCTCATTCCCTCTTCCTTGTCTCTCCCTTCCAATCTTCCCACCCCACACAAGGCCCCTGTTCAGAATAGCAGGTGAGGGCGCCTAGGCGAGGTACTGGTCCTCCTCCCCACTTGTATCCCCGACCCAATGTCTCACGCTTTTGGACACTGACCTTGAGGCGTTAGAGGTTGGATATCTCGCTGAGCCCGAGGGAAAAACCAAACCTTGAGGGTAAGCAGATTAAGAAGAAGAAGACTGCTTGGGAGAGGGAAAGTGAGATTAGTTAGTTTAAAGATTTTTAATTTGTCGAAAACACGAATTATAACACATAGAACACTATAACCAAGAATGACACATTTCGTTCTACAAGAACATCCTCAGATTCCATTTACGTTGCTTAAACTTGTAAAAGAGTTAGAATTGGTGATATAATGAAGAAGTAATAACAAATAAGATTGTTGGAGTATTTAACTGTCACTTTAGTAACTTATAGAAACGTTTCTGTACTTATCTAAGATGGTAATGAGTTGTCAGTTGTCTTCAACACTGCTTCCGCACTGCTTAACTTTCATTCAAAACGAGGTACAACACTGCGCGAAGAGCGTTAGGGAATATTCTCGTTTTTAATGAGATATTTGTTGCGGGTCAGTATATCTCCAACATTGTCATCACATCGAAGTTTAAACAGGCACAACGAAGATACATTCTATCGCAACTTGCTTTAAGTCGCACCGACAAAGATAGGTCTTCTGGTGACGATGGGAAAGGAAAGGGATCGGAGTGTGAAGGAAGCGACCGTGGTCTCAATTAAGGCACATCTCCAGCATTTTCCTGTTGTTTTAATCTTTCCTGTCTCTTACATATTACTTAATACGCCTCTCAAGTTTGCCCCATTTCTGCTTCTTCAAATCTCAGCCACCTTGACCGTGTGCAATCTTTTTGTCTGTGCTATCGTCAGAGCCAGGGTCCCTGCCTGTCGTAACTTCAGCACTATCCAAGTGCTTGGGAAACTCAAAACTCTTTCTGCTCGGAGGAAAGTAGCCGCCCTGAGGCTGTTATACAAAGCAGTTAATGGTCTATTTAGGTTTCCAGATTTAGCTTCCTTATTCCCCCTCCACATTCCATCCCGTAATACCAGAATGAAGAGCATATTCCACATTCCTTACTCGCGGCTTTCTCTCACCAAAAGGTCCTAGATATCTTCCTATGGCTTCCCTCCTTCTGTCATGATATTTCTCATATAACGTAATCTTCCTTCTCGTTCCTTCCTGTTTTTTCTCCTGTATTTACGGTAAATGCATTTTCCTACGTTAATACCGTCGTTTATTCATTATGGAGGAGTGTACAGTTTTATTGTTTATATTTGTGTCCTTTGTAAATATTTATATATTTTTCATCTTAGATTAATATGGATTATACATAGGTCGGATGTTTGTAATTCGGCTTTATGCTGTTGCTGATCCTTAGTGAATTTGCTGGAGAGGTTGGCCTACAAATTTCCTTTGAAAATACCAAGTTCTTCTGCTCAAAACTTGACATCCAAAATTTTAACACGACATATGGGCAAATCAACCGAGTACCTCACTTCAAGTATTTGGGAGAAATACTTGAACCAATGGGAGGCGAGAAGACCCCCCAGAAAATTCGCCTACTAAAATTTCGGAAAGCCTACGGTAGGGTTCACAACATATATAATAAAAAGTGCTTGTCCCACCATGCAAAGATCACACACTATAATACAGTAATCAATCCCGAAGTCTTATATGCCAGCGAGCGCCTTACACTAATCGGGAAAGGTGACCTAGAAAACATTTTAAAAGATGAAAGAAAAATCCTGAGGAAAATTCTCGGTGCCCGAAAAACAGAAGATGGCTATAGACTGAGGTCGCGCAATGTAACAAAAGAGCTTTCCAACACTGCAGCAGACATCCGCAAAGGACGTCTGACATTTTATGGGCACGTCCGCAGATTGCCGGCAAATAGACTGGTACACAAGATTTGCATCTATACAGAATATTTAAAAAAATATTCCATGGGTACTGGAAGTGAAGAAAAATCTGGAAAAAGCCCAGATGAACTCAAATGACACCGCGGACAGAAACCTCTAGAGGAAAAAAATTTATGGATGGAAAGTGCAACTAGAGAACGAAGTGACAAGTAAGACCGGAGCAATGTGGACATAAAAACGAAGAAAGGATCCACGGCGGAAGGACGAGAGCTGTTTGGCAACTGAGAAAAGAGAATCGTAATAAATAAATAAATAAATAAATAAATAAATAAATAAATAAATAAATAAATAAATAAATAAATAAATAAATAAATAAATAAATAAATAAATAAATAAATAAATAAATAAATAAATAAATAAATAAATAAATAAATAAATAAATAAATAAATAAATAAATAAATAAATAAATAAATAAATAAATAAATAAATAAATAAATAAATAAATAAATAAATAAATAAATAAATAAATAAATAAATAAATAAATAAATAAATAAATAAATAAATAAATAAATAAATAAATAAATAAATAAATAAATAAATAAATAAATAAATAAATAAATAAATAAATAAATAAATAAATAAATAAATAAATAAATAAATAAATAAATAAATAAATAAATAAATAAATAAATAAATAAATAAATAAATAAATAAATAAATAAATAAATAAATAAATAAATAAATAAATAAATAAATAAATAAATAAATAAATAAATAAATAAATAAATAAATAAATAAATAAATAAATAAATAAATAAATAAATAAATAAATAAATAAATAAATAAATAAATAAATAAATAAATAAATAAATAAATAAATAAATAAATAAATAAATAAATAAATAAATAAATAAATAAATAAATAAATAAATAAATAAATAAATAAATAAATAAATAAATAAATAAATAAATAAATAAATAAATAAATAAATAGATAAATAAATAAATAAATAAATAAATAAATAAATAAATAAATAAATAAATAAATAAATAAATAAATAAATAAATAAATAAATAAATAAATAAATAAATAAATAAATAAATAAATAAATAAATAAATAAATAAATAAATAAATAAATAAATAAATAAATAAATAAATAAATAAATAAATAAATAAATAAATAAATAAATAAATAAATAAATAAATAAATAAATAAATAAATAAATCAATCAATCAATCAATCAATCAATCAATCAATCAATCAATCAATCAATCAATCAATCAATCAATCAATCAATCAATCAATCAATCAATCAATCAATAAATAAATAAATAAATAAATAAATAAATAAATAAATAATCAATCTTCAGAGCTACCGATGTTGGAGTTCGAACCCATGATCCCACAAAATACAAGCTTACAGCTACGTGAGCCAAATCACGTAGCCAAGTGAGTCGATATATTTTTTTTAAATGTTCATTTCTCCACTACACAGTAGAATCATAGCATCGTGGATATTATTTAGAACTTACGAGACGAGAGAGCGAGTACAGATTCCTTGGTTGTTCCCCTCTTAGTAGCCTCTTACGACACGCAAGGGGTACAGATAACGCATCTCTTGACTCCACCCACAGGGGCGATAACGAGTTCTGAAGAATCGAAAGTAATACATAGCAACAAGATTTACGCCCAACAACATGGCAGCTGATGCATCACACAACATTCCCACGCCATGCCACAAGTCAGCCACGCCTATCAGGATCTACATCCAACAATATAGCAGCTGATCCAGCACACAGCGTTCCCACGCCATGCCACAAGTCAGCCACACCTGTCAGGATCTACATCCAACAATATAGCAAGTGATCCAGCACACAGCGTTCCCACGCCATGTCACAACATAGCCACATCTATCAGGATTTACATCCAACAATATGGCAGCTGATCCAGCACCCAACGTTCCCAAGCCATGTTACAACATAGCCACACCTATCAAGAACTACATCCAACAATATGGCAGCTGATCCAGCACACAACATTCCCACACAATGTCACAACATAGCCACACCTATCAAGACCTACGTCCAACAATACGGCAGCTTATCCAGCACACAACCTTCCCACGCCATGTCACAAGATAGCCACACCTATCAAGTTTTACGTCAAACAATATAGCAGCTGATCCAGCAAACAACGTTCCCACGCCATGATACAACATATCCACACCTATCAGGACCTACGTCCAACAATATGGCAGCTTATCCAGCACACAATATTTCCACGCCATGCCTCAACATAGCCACACTATCAAGATCTACAACCAACAATATGGCAGCTTATCCAGCACACAATATTCCCACGCCATGTCACAACTTAGCCACACCCATCAAGATCTACATCCAACAATATGGCAGCTTATCCAGCACACAATATTCCCACGCCATGTCACAACTTAGCCACACCCATCAAGATCTACATCCAACAATATGGCAGCTTATCCAGCACACAATATTCCCACGCCATGTCTCAACATAGCCACACCTATCAAGATCTGCATACAACAATATGGCAGCTTATCCAGCACACAATATTCCCACGCCATGTCACAACTCAGCCACACCTATAAAGGTCTACGCCCAACAATATGGCAGCTGATACAGCACACGTTCCCACGCAATGTCACAACATAGCCACACCTATCAAGTTTTACGTCCAACAATATAGCAGCTGATCCGGCAAACAACGTTCCCACACCATGTCACAACATAGCCACGCCTATCAAGGTCTACGTCCAACAAAATGGTCGCTGATTTAGTATTATAGTCATAAAAAATTGGCTGTGAGCTGTCACTAAACTAACGGCCGCAGGCTTTTGAGTGTTTCGTAGAGTTACTTTGTTAATAAAATGCAAATAAAATGCTGATAATAAATGTTGTCCAACAGAACGAGGTACACTTGGATTGAGCGTAATAACTCGGTGTAGTATTAAATTTGTTATTCTATTCAACTGACCACGATGTATCGACAACGACAGCTAATCTCCAGCTGAGTGCGCGGTTGAACACAGCGCCATCTTATAACAGAGTATGCGTTTAACGTCACGAATTTAGCATACATTTCGCCGCGCTATTTCATGAAAACTACGCTTTATATATTAATATTCTGTAACAGATTGCCTCCCCTTTTATCTGTCAATTGAGACTTAATCGTAAGTTAAATACTCTCGGCGATATACGCGTTCTGTCCTAACACTAAAAGCGTCTTCATTTTTTTCCATGTATCTGTTATCAAGGAACGTAAGATACTGTGACCGTTCACAACGTCACCTATGGTATGTCATGATATCCAGGAGATGAAATATGCTGTTTTCCGCGTCATTCTACGATAAAAACTGCCCAAGTTAGAATTTTTCCACCCGCTCCAGGACTCGATTTGCAGTATCCAGAGTCGCGCGACCCAGCTCTAGTTGCTGGTAATTAGCAGCAAGGCGGTGCAAGAGCGTTTGTACTCGAAGTTTTTTCACTCCAACCGCGAGCGAGATGAAAAGAGACGCGTTATCACGTGACAGAGAATCTAGGTCACTAGCTGAGCCCAGAGAGTATATCCAACGTGAAAACTAACATTATACCCTGTTTTCCTCGCTCATTCACCACTGCCAACTTATCGCATTCAGCTGTTTTCTTTCTGTTAATTTTTATAAATCGCAAAATACTCAATGGATAATTAAGCGCAAACATTCATTTGAATCAGGGAATTTTACGCATATCTAATTATGAGACCGAGAAGTGCTCTACTTAACTGACAGAGCGGTAACTACGCTCTAAACAAGGGCGCGTCTTAATGACTAACAGATGTTGGACCCTAACCGTGCCAGCGAACACAAGGAATCCCCTGTGCTCGTCATCATTCACCGCCAGAGACAAAAGGATGCTTTTGAGATTGCTTGAGAATCTACGAAGCTATTTCAAAAACAGTCACTCAGTGGAAATGGGAATACAGGAGCTACATTTTGATACCCTGTTCGTTACTCTACGTTTCATATTACCGGACCGAATTCTGAGAAGAAATTGCATTTTCCCCCCACCCTCAGCATTCGAGTCTCTCGCGTAGCTCGCCTATATATTCAAGAGCTGAGAGGCAGACACTACCCAGTTCATTTCAGTACAACGCCAGTTCGGTAGTGGTTCGTCGTGATTAGTGCGTGAGAGTCGTCTGTGGAGAAATAATTTTTATTAAGTGAGCAGTGAAACGCAGTGATTTATTAAAGTCTGTGAATATATGTGGAAATAATCACCATCTGAGTGAGATGTTAGCGTGTACAGTGTGCCGCTAATTAATAAAATAGGAACGGTACGAAACCGCAATAACCGATGTCCGTGTGTAGAAGAGGTCGTACATCGAGCCTGTCCATAGGTAGCAACGTTGTGTAAATAATGTCCGGATATATGTATTGATAAAAATCCTAATGAAATGAGCGTGTTTATTATACTGCATATTTGGCAACGTTTAACTTAAAGAAGTGTTGTAACGCGACTTTCAAAGGATTGGGAGTGTAAATTGCCTATTTCAGTTCATCCGATTCTAGCAGACTTATATCATAATTGGATACAATTTGAATATATTAATTCTCGGCAGGTAAACAGATTTACAGCGGGGTGTGTCCATACTGATTAAATATGTGTGTGATTTAATGTAAGTGTAGAGTGAAATAATTCGAGAGGAAGCGCCCCTCTAAATCTGAGATAGTGTAAATAATCCAAGAGGGAACGCCTTCTTAAGTTTGAATATTTGAACGTATAATGAAGTGTAGAAAAAGACTACCGAACATTTAAACGTCAAGATCATCCAAATTACTGTATGTAAGGTGTTTGTATGGCATATCCATGTAAATAATATGTGTTTCACTAGTATAAGTAAAAATTTGTTATACAAGATATAGTTTCTTCTCATTAGTAACGAAATAGTAATCCTCTCCTAATTAACTTTTCCCCCTACTATAGAGACTATTACTAAAGAACTTACCGCCCCATCGGACGGTCTACAAACCCGAAAATGCGATACCGACTCGGCTAGCGAATTATTCTAGTAGGGGAGGGTGAGGCTTCGACAACCGGGCTTAGTTCGAGGCTCACCGACGGTGCTCCATTGTAACGTCATATTTATGAACAATGGTAACTGGTTCATGTACTGATGCCTTGGACAGGTACAATACGTACCGGTATTATCAGAAAAATTCTGCTCCCTGGGGTGACGTTACCATGTATAAAGAGCTTTGCAGTGACCGACATGCAACGCCAGTCAAAGACAGTGGGAACTCGTTTAAAACACGACGCCTTTGTACTTACTGTATATAGAAGGCGGTGTTCTGGCACACGGTAATAACGTGAGGACGAAGATGACGAGCACTGATAACCATGGTTACGACGGTGTCGGTTTTCTTCTTCTTCTTCTACCGCTTTTCCCACACCTTGTGGGGTCGCGGATCAAACTCCACATGTGGATTTGACCTATTTTACAGCCGGATGCCCTTCCTGACGCCAACCGTATGTGGAGGGACGTAATCACTATCGTGTCTTCCTGTGGTGCTTGGTAGTATGGTGCGTTGTCTGAATATGAAAATTAGAGTGTTAGGACAAACACAAACAGCCCCGAGCCAGATAATTAATCCTACGTGATTAAAATCCCCGACCCGGCCATGAATCGAACCCGGGCCCCTCTGAACCGAAGGCCTCAACTCTGACCATTCAGCTAAGAACTCGGACGGCGGTTTTGATTTTCCGACAATGCAAAATTATTATCGCTAGAACAAAATAAACACCAATCCCAATATATCCAAGGTAATCTACTTATATACTAAAAACAGCTGTGGTAAGTCTCTCCGTCCGTTGTACTGCACCGAACTGCTTCATTTCTGTTATATGCTCTCCGGAATTACCTGCCGGTGATTCGAGAGACATTGATAGGTCTTTAAATTCAGCCAAATTTGAGTTATCATAAAATCAAATAATTTAATTATCACTATAATAACTTTAGGCGAAGGCTTACCCTAACCCGCAATACATTCTGTACTTAGCAGGTTGCTAAGCGACTGACACTTTCATTAATATTCTGATATATGTGATTTTCATCGTTAGTAATGTAATTGCATGCAACCACGTTGATTATTACCTATGAAGCCACGGATTATACACTTACCATGATGGAAAATACGATTCTCTGTTAGATACTCCTTGATTCCCTGACCTCCTGCAGCTTCTGGATATACTCAACAAATGGCAGAACGTTACTAATAACTTACATGCTGCTAAGAGGAACAGTCTACGTACGTACAGACAGGAAGGTACCAACTCGACCAGCCTTCTGTATGACCATTAATAAGACGTAAGAACCAACTCTTGAAAAAAGTGCGTAGTCTACCTTCTGGAACCAGTATTCAGCTACGGCCAATTTTATGTTACACTGTCTCGGGTAAGATGGTTTGAAAATGTTAAGGTCAAGATACACCCGAATGGTCGAAGCACAGATAACATTATATGGAAAGAAGTGTTATAAACTAAATTACGAATGCATCGGTTATTATGAAGCGGTATAAAATGTTGATAAAACTATTGAAAAGCGGGGGGAAAATAATGTGACTGCGACAGGCGTATCAAGACGAGTTATCTGGCCTATTTATAAGAAAGGCTGTCGAGCAGCGTGGGTCCACTATACTAGACTTAACTAAAGTTGGCGTCTGACAGGTAAGGTTGAAGGGAGGAGCACTGCACGTACCATTTCACGATGTTGCCACATTCCAGCATTCCTTTCTACATGCTCTTACCCCTCGCTTCCGGCTCACTTGCCCCTCCTTCATTCTGACCGCTGTGATCTGTTGTGGACTACCTGGCCAGGCGGTGTCGTACCATTTGCGATCACTCTTATACAAACAATCAGGTTCTTATCAGTGACAGTGACAGGTTTGGCAACTCCCAGCAAGACGAGCTGCCCTGAAGTTTTATCTCCATGGCAACCGTAGTCGCCCCACCCTCGTTTCCATGGCAACCACACAGCCACTCCCTTTATCCCGCCTCGGCAGGCAGTAAACGGACCTCCCCCTAAGAAATGTCAGACAACAACTCTTATTATTAGCAGTGTAGTCTGTATATTAAAAGAGTTTACTGGCAAATCCGTCCGTCCATTCTATTGGACCTACTTGCTTCTGTTTTGTATCATTCTCTCCGCAATTCTGCCGGTGAATTATGAGGTCTCTAAGTTCAGCTAACTTTGAGTATTCATAACATCAAATCATTAAATGATCACTCCAATAACTTGAAGCGGAGGCTTACTCTAACCTGCAATACACTCTGTACGTAGCAGGCTGCTAAGCGACTAACACTTTCGTTAATATTCTGATATACAGGGTTATTCACCTAACATGTTACACGGAAATAATTTCTAAACCATTAAAGATATCAGCATTCTGTTTTCATATTCGTAAATGGTACGCAGGGTGATTAACAACCGAGATATTGATACCAACTCCATATTTTTAAATGGAACGGCACAAATTCATACAGCTTATTTAAAAGTTCATCTGCGTACAATTTCAAATATGTAACTATTTTCAAAATCGGACAATTACTTTTTGAGATATAAGTAAGAACAGCATGCGCTGTTTTGCATGCCGCATCAGAAGGCGTGAAATCGGGCAAGGACATATTCATTCATTCATTCATTCATTCATTATTTACTTACCATAAACCTTTACAGTATCTATGCAAGGCCAGGGGAAAAGGACAAGCCCCCTACACATAGTGCCCCCTGACCTTTGAAATTATTACCTAAATCCTAAAGTAAAACAGTCATATACACTATTTACAGGTAAAGTAACTAAGTATAGCCTAATATATACATATTTCTCATTTATACAACCTTTCACTCCGTCGTTCATTCTTCCACATATTCGCATGCATTTTCTCACCGTATGTGCTTCCTAACATAACATTTAACTATATTTACATTTCTACATTTAATGTCGGCGGGTAGATCGTTCCAAAGCCGCGCTGAACGAGCAAAGAAACCTAGTTTGTAGGATTAGGCGCAAGCAGTTTTCTGGGAGTGAGTTCAGCCACAGAATGGGTACCAGGCATGTAAGCACCTCATACACATGTGATGGGTTTCCAAAGTGTGTATGACAGGCGAACACATGACAGGACAGGGAGGGTTGATGTGTTTAAAAGGAATAAAATAGCTGATCGTGGTGAGATGGCAGCAACACTATTATTTATGTTTTATTTTACACGCATTAATCTCTTCAGAGCTCAAGCGCGACTGTAGTAGCGTGCATTCGGGAGAGCGTAGGTTCGAGTCTTGCCTCGCCCAACCTGAAAGTGATTTTCATGGTGCCCCATGTTCAACACCAGGCAAATATGCGATAGGCCACGGCCGACTTCCTCTCCAAATCCTTCCCATTCCCATCCGTGAGAAAAAAACGCTAAACTGAGCGCAACCTATTAAATGTCAAAGCAAAAAAAAAATACAACTTTAATCTCCCTTCCCCGTTGTGTGTTCGCCAGTCATACAATAACGTTGCACACCCAGGGTATGTTACGGTACATCACATTATATTTACAGTACATGCCTGGTATCAGTTCTGTGGCTGAAATCAAGGCCAGAAAGCAGCTTGCGCCTCAATATGTCCTTGCCCGACTTCACGCCGTCTGATGCGGCATGCAAAACCACGCATGCTGTTCTTATTTATATCTCAAAAAGTAATTGTCCGATTTTGAAAATACTTACATATTTGAACTTGTACGTAGTTGAACTCTTAGGCCAGCTGTGTGAATTTGTGCCGTTCCATTTAAAAATATGAAGTTAGTATCAAGATCTCGGTTATTAATCACTCCATGAGACTAAGTAGCACGTTATTTTACAAGACCCTGGGTACCATTTACGAATATGAAAACAGAATGCCGATATCATTAATGGTTTAGAAGTTATTTCTGTGTAACATGTTGGGTGAATAACCCTGTATGTGATTTTCATCCCTGCATGCAGCCTTGTTTAATTACTACCTGTCAAACCAGAAAGTACACTTCCTCTGAACTCAGGAAAATACTATTCCCTGCGAGATACTTTTTAATTCTAGCCTTTCCCAGCTTCCAAATATATTCAACAGATAGCAGCGCGTTCCTAATAACTTACATGCTTCCAGGAGAGAAAAGTCTAAGTACAGACAGACCGCATTAGGACATACAACTTAGATGTTATCTGGGAACAACTGTAGAGGAATAACCTAGCTACATCAGAAAGAGTACCTTAAAGAAAAGCTCTCTGCCTGGCAAAAAAACGCTCCTTCGAGACTAACCTATGAGCTCACAAGTCAACCGTTCTATATAGGAGAAGTGGGATTAAAAATACCATTCCCTTCTACGACACAATACCAAGCTTTACATCAAGAACTGCAGGATTTAAAAATAGCGAATTTATGGATATAATTATTACTAAACAGACGTCATTATGGCGTCCGAATGGATGAATTCCGACTACGGACTGCGGCACTTCTTATTCAATGTTCATACAACCATTGAAAATGGCAGGCAAAACAATATGACTACGAGAAGAATATCAAGGCGCGTCATCTGATCTATTTGTAACGAATGAGGCGGAGCAGCGTGGATCCTCTAGTATTACTTATTATTTGTTTTTTGCAGCCTAGACAACATATTATAAACCGTCTTCACTATTTATCTAATAATCTGCAAACGCTACTGCCATTTATTGTTCATTTGTGGCTGCCTCTACCAGTTCATTACCAGGTGTTTGCTGGCTTTGGAGTTGCTTATCAAGTAGTCTGCCCATGAGACACCAGCTCCGTTGGCCATGTTATAACTGGAGGGTCCAGCACGTGTAAAGTATTATATATTAACGTTGAAAGCTGGTTTTGAATAACATGTTCCATTCCTGCTGACAACGGCTTACATTTTATTCCAGTTTGTTGCTCGAGTTGAAACATGAATACAGCTCCTGGTAAGTAACAGGATGGCATTAATTGTGGATGTATGAACCTCTACTGTTTGGACGCGAAGTACTTGCACAGAATGGTCTGTATTCAGAGCACATTCCCCGCTGTTGTTATCCGCTGGGAAATAACTGCTCCAGGCTTAGCGATGCTACAAAGGGGCTGCGGTTTGTCCGCCACAGGCTTAGTCTGCCGTAACAACAGAGCACTGCTCGAGCCCAGACCAAGTCTACACACACACACACACACACACACAAGTGCTTGCTATTTATAGCTCAGAAAGGATAACCGCAGACGGAAACGTGTGCCACGGAGTAATGAAACCGAGGACAAAACTTGAATATAAGACATTATTATTATTATTATTATTATTATTATTATTATTATTATTATTTTATTATTATTATTATTATTAGTAGTAGTAGTAGTAGTATTAGTATTAGTATTACTCACTCTCCTGATTTACAAGATTTCCAGGATTAACAAATCATACAACATTTCATAAAAAAGAAACAATATTAACTGAATTTCACCGGGATGACCGAGGATTCGATTCCTCGTCAGAAATTTGAAAAATGTAAGAAACGATATTTTCACTTCTGGAGGTATACAAGGCCCTGAGGTTCACATAGCCTACAGCTGAAATGGGTATCAACATAATTCCTGGGGTCAAGGAGAGTTCGACGTAGAGCTAACCACTCCACCACACAAAGTTCTGAGGTTACGGAGAGGGGAAGTCTTTACCACTCCCAAAACTTTCATGAACTGCACCTGAAGTGACTTTCATTTTGCTTTCTTATTACTTCAAATTCCAAAAAGTTGAAAACTTCTAAAAATATACACGGCTACAAAGCTAAATAAATGTCGTTTGGCGTGAAAGGTGGAACAATATAAATCTGAAAGAAAAGGAATGAAGTAAAGAAAAATGAAACCATTTTCCCCTTGGCGAAAATTAAATGATCATAAATATGTCTCCCGGTCATGGCCATCCGTCAACGGCTGATGATTTCAGATGACCAACAGCCATAAGACAGAGCCTGCATGGTTGCTAGGTAACATTGTCTGGTCATCCATCCATACCTTACATCACTGGATGCGTCCGGCTCCATGGCTAAGTGGTTAGCATGCTGTTCTTTGGTTACAGGGTCCCCGGGTTCGATTCCCGGCAGGGTCGGGAGTTTTAACCATAATTGGTTAATTTCGCTGGCAGGGGGGATGGGTGTATGTGTCGTCTTCATCATAATTTCATCCTCATCATGACGCGCAGGTCACCTACGGGAATCAAATCAAAAGACCTGCACCTGGCGAGCCGAACATGTCCTCGGGCACTCCCGGCACTAAAAGCCATATGCCATTTCAATTCATAACTGCCTGCACGGTTGCTAGGTAACATTGTCTGACCATCCATCCATACCTTACACCACTGCCTGCACGGTTGCTAGGTAACATTGTCTGACCATCCAACTATACCTTACATCACTGCCAGCACGGTTGCTAGGTAACATTGTCTGACCATCCAACTATACCTTACATCACTGCCTGCACGGTTGCTAGGTAACATTGTCTGACCATCCAACTATACCTTACATCACTGCCTGCACGGTTGCTAGGTAACATTGTCTGACCATCCAACTATACCTTACATCACTGCCTGCACGGTTGCTAGGTAACATTGTCTGACCATCCAACTATACCTTACATCACTGCCTGCACGGTTGCTAGGTAACATTGTCTGACCATCCAACTATACCTTACATCACTGCCTGCACGGTTGCTAGGTAACATTGTCTGACCATCCAACTATACCTTACATCACTGCCTGCACGATTGCTAGGTAACATTGTCTGACCATCCAACTATACCTTACATCACTGCCTGCACGGTTGCTGGGTAACATTGTCTGACAATCCAACTATATCTTACATCACTGCCTGCACGGTTGCTACGGTTACACTTCCGTCAAAAATCTTGTCGCGTAACGTTACGTAAATTTTCGGATGACCTCCAGCCACGAGACATATTTATGTCAAAACCTGAAGTAGAAAATTATTAACTTATTAAAGAGGGTAAAAACAGAGAACCGTAACAAATTTCTTAAAGCAGCAAAACCATTAACAATTAGGCTAATCATACAAAAGATGGTGCCATTTAGAGACCGATCATTTTGGGATAATTCTGGAAACTTTCTGAATGGTAAAGTAGGAATACTCAGTCACTTGCATATGTTCACAAATGAGGAGCAAACGGATCAAAACATATAATGCCCACCTCAGGACAAAATTGATTTTGATGCAGTTTCATGGAGTATTTTTCGTGATCTGCATGTTACCGCATTCAGATTTCATCTATCTGCGTATTATGACATTGAAGTACTATCCTTAAAGTGAGCGGTTAAAACAAATCGCATATTGTCCACGCGGATGGCTGAATCAGAACGTATAATGTCCACAAATAACATTGTCAATTTCCCCCACCTTTCATGAAATGCATGAAAAGTAATGAATGTAGCTTAGCCTAGATAATAATATTCTGCTTATAACGAATATTCGTCTTTGTTGAATTCCTTCAGCCAGATAATTAGTTTATCCTTTTCTAAGTAGGTACTGTAAATTTGAAGTGATTGAAAGTCTAATTTTGTAAGTTATAATTTTGCGGTATTAAAATTAATTGAACAAATGATGATAAAAACACAGCATACTCATCAAAACATATAATGTCCAACAAAATAGGTCAAAATGTATATTGCCCAAAAAGTAAATTAATTTTCTAACATCACCAATACGTTATTGATTTCTTGCAACATGACATCCAATTCAGAATCGAAATAATGAACTTGACTGTGAAAACACCATTATATTTCATTGAGTACTTTAGGAGCCATTAGTTTTTCAGTTCTCTTGAGAAATTTACATTAACAGACATTGCACCTTTTGATTGGTTGCTCCTCAGATAAAGAAGGAAGCTATTTTTTAGGAAAATTTTCATCCGGACTGAGTGGCTCAGACGGTTGAGACGCTGGCCTTCTGACCCCAACTTGGCAGGTTCGATCCTGGCTCAGTCCGGCACCTAGGCTTCTCCGAAAACCGTAAAATAGTACCTATTGGGACGTAACGGCAATAACCTTACCAAAAAAATTAGAAAATAGCTTCCGGGAAGTGTTATCATTAAGAAAAATATATTTTGATGAGACAAGATTTATACATTCAGGCTATATATACATTTGAACTTTTGTGTAACAAAAGCATGTGTAGCTGCGGAGCTAAATAAATGATTCCCCCCCCCCCAACTTCCGTCACATTTTTCATAACAGTACTCCTCTGTCGAAAATTAGCCAGAACAAATGGTGATGCTTTTGTTTGGATTATTTTCAGTTCTCGAATCAAGTAATCCTGGCGTGGATCCTGTACACTGGAACCATACTCTCACTGGGTTCTTACCAGAGTCTGATACGCCCTCTCTTGTACATCCTTACTACAACCCCTAAATATCCTCAGAACCATATGAATAGATCTCTATTATTAATTTACATCCTCCCGAATGTGACTTCTCCGTTGACATTCTATCATTCAATCATTTTAAGAAAAATGATAGGACCAAAATTTAGGATAATAAGATAATATATTTAGGATAATAATATAGTATAATATACAGTACGTCAGGAATGAAACACTCTACAAGAAAATTGAAAACCTCTCAGATACTATGCGAAAAAGAGGGATAAATTTTACGGTCATCTTCCCAGTACACATAGGTACTTTCATTGATCCCCATGAGGTAATATCACCTCACCAACACAGTCATTAAATCATATTCACATGATTAATGATATTGTATGAAATTGTTTTGTTGACTGTATTCTTTAAAAAGTAAGTTCACGCTTACTACACAATGTTAACAGTGATGTAAGTCAACTATAATTCAACATTGTTTTAAAATACAAGTAGCTTAACCTTGATTTTATCCCCGGTTGTGTTTAGAAATACACTGGAGAGATTGCCCGTGCGTTATTTCATTGCTGCTAAAGGAGCTCGGATAACTGCGGCCGCATGTTTTCACCGTAACTAAAATTGCAGCCAGGATCACGCATGCTCAATATAATTAATTTTGCATCATAGGATGAGGTGTTAGTAACGGGTATAACTACTACCGACGGAGCTGCCATCTTCACCTCTGTATTAATCAACAACAAGAAATCCCTTTCATGAGGGTCCAAAATGAAGCACTACAAAACAGTGATTAAACCAGAAGCACTATACATGAATTTCAAAGGCCAAATGACCTGAAAGAAAGGAACATTTTAAGAAAGATGATAGGACCAAAAGTTTAGGATAATAAGATCATAAACGGTACATCAAGGATGAAACACTCCACAAGAAAATTGAAAAACTTTCTGATACTATGCGAAAAAGAAGGATACATTTTTACGGCCATCCTCCCAGAATGAACTCTAATAGATTAAGAAAACAAATCTTTGACTTATTCCGTAACCACAAAATAAAATCTGACTGGTTTAAAGAAACTGAAAAAGACCTGGTGGAAATAAGAATTATAGAAAAATCACTATTGAATTGAACAGATAAAGTAACAACTAAAGGCGAAAATATAAGGTTCCAAGACAAATCTGCATTAAAAACCAAACCTAATATCTCGAAGATGTGAGGAAACGAAGATCAGAAAGAATGAAGAAATACTGCGCACTAAGAAAAGAACAACACAGAGAAATTATTGATTCAACGTACCTCAAAGAGGGTGAAAGGAAAGAAGAAGAGAAGAAGAGAAGAAGAAGAGAAGAAGAGAAGAAAATGTATTTTATAACACCTGTCTCTCGTTGAGATATAATCATATGGTCATTATGCTATCAACGATGGTAATGTTCCAAAATACAACGGAACTCGGATATGTTATGTCTGCGTCTACCGTAGTGTTGTCGTTCGTTAACTTGTCACAATACAGTAAACATATCTCACCGATGACGAGTTGCCAGATCTACTGCATGACATTTCTGAAGGTATGAACCGCTTGATGATGAAAGGGGACTTCTGTAGGTTTTTCGAAATGCTCGGTTTTTTAATGCGATACTACAGATGATAGGTAGAGCCTCCGTTTGGTGTTGAGAGGAGACCTCTGCTGTAAATGTGCACTGAACTGCTGTTATTGGAATTGCTAGCTGCGTTTCAATTATTCTTATGCTGATATCGTACTTCATTTTCATATTATTATTAAGTTTGCTTCAGTGCTCATACTGAGAATTGGATTTATACCTTTCAAAACCAACAGCATTACATTTCGTAATTATTTGTGGGTTTTATGTAGAAGCTGGCATTCAAAGTTCTAAAGTTCACTCCATTGGATGAATCAAGTGGACTTCTGCAATAATAAGAAATGCATTTTTTTTTTCACAACCTGTAAAATGCATTTTGTATTTTCGTGCACTGAAGAGTGCGTTAGTACAGGCATCAGGCATTGGCAGAAGCATAAGACATAGATCGATATTTTCCATCACCTACTCAGTTTTTTCCTTCCCCTGTAAAATTTAGAAATTGTCAGAAGTCCCCTTTCAACATCAAGCGATTCATATGTCTGATGTAGAGTGGGTTGCAGATATAGAGGACCCAGGAGGAAGCTGCAGACGAAGATTACTACCACTAAAGGGATCACTCGTAAAGCAGTGATTCAGATCACGCTGTAAACCGGATTCTTTAGGTTGAAGGTGAAATATGTTGATATTATTATTATTATTATTATTATTATCATTATTATTATTATAATCATCAGCATAACATTGGGTGAAATTCCTTGATTTACATACCGCATTCATTTTATAATGATGCCTCGCATAGGCTGAGAACTGGCAAGTTCTCAATTATTTTAGTACAGCCGTAGAAATAGTAAACCGGGAGAGTTGGCCGTGCGGTTAGGGGTGCGTAGCTGTGAGCTTGCATCCAGAAGATAGTGGCTCCGTACCTCACTGTCGGCATCCCTGAAAATGGTTTTCCATCGTTTCCCATGTTCACACCAGGCAAATGCTGGGGCTGTACCTTAATGTAGGCCACGTCGCTTCCTTCCCACTCCTGGCCTTTTCCTATGCCGTTGTCGCTATTAGACCTATCTGCGTTAGTACGACGTAAAACAATTTGTAGAAACAGTAACCTGTAAAGCACGGTATCAAAGAGGATGCGACAACCCAGATAAAAGCCTTCCACGGCCAAACAATGCGTTACCAGATACTGGTGGCATCACGGAGTGGACTGTAGAGGACTTAGGGAGGATACATTTGGTAGATTTGCTGCTGCTTCTTGTTGTTTAAAGGGACCTAACATCCAAGGTCATCGGCCCCTGTTTGCTAGATTTGCTCGCCGTAACACCTCCAAAGAAAAGCGAGGGCCTATTCCATATTCAAAGTGGCATGTTTCTGACAACAGTGTAAAGGGTATGCGGCGTATTTTTACTTATGAATCAATAGTGAAGCACATAAAACAGTGTACAGAAGCAGAGGAAAAACGATAAAAGAGTAAATGTGCGTATTGGGAATGAAAACATTAAAATGTTAATGTGTTGTTGTTTGAGTCATGAGTCCATAGACTGGGTTGATGCAGCTCTCCATGCAATCTATCCTGTTCTATCCTTTTCATTTCTACATAACTATTGCATCCTACATCTGCTCTAATCCGCTTGTCTTTCTCATACCTTTGACTACCCGTACCGTTCTTACCATCTACATTTCCCTCAAAAATCAACTGAACAAGTCCTGGGTATCTTAAAACGTGTCCTATCATTTTTATCGCTTCTTCTCGTCAAATTTAGCCAAATTGATCCTCTCTCAACAATTCGAATCAGCATGTCTTCACTCGTGATCCAATCTATCCATCTCACCTTCAGCATTGTCCGACTCGTTGGCTGAACGGTCAGCGTACTGGCCTTCGGTTCAGAGGGTCCCGGGTTCGATTCCCGGCCGGGTCGGGGATTTTAACCTTAATTGGTCAATTCGTACGGCACGGGGGCTGGGTGTATGTGTTGTCTTCATCATCATTTCATCCTCATCACGATGCGCAGGTCGCCTACGGGTGTCAAATAGAAAGACCTGCATCTGGCGACCCGAACCCGTCCTGGGATATCCCGGCTCTAAAAGCCATACGACATTTCATTTACCTTCAACATTCTTCTGTGAGACCGCATTTCAAAAGCTTGTCTTCTCTTTCTTTCTGAGCCAGTCATCCTCCACGTTTCACTTCCATATAATGCCACGATCCAGACGTAAGTCTTCAGAAATTCCTATATCAATGTTCGAAGTGATAAAATTTCTTAGGAAAGCTCTTCTTTGGTTGTCCTAGTCCTCCTTACTTCTGCAATCTTATTTATTTTACTACCCAAGTAAAAATATTCATCTACTTCCTTTAAGACTTTCTTTCCTAATCTAATATTACCTGCATAACCTGATTTCGTTCGACTGCACTCCATTACTTTTGTTTTGGACTTATTCGTTTTCATCTTGTACTCCTTACCCAAGACACCGCCCACACCATTCAGCAACTTCTCGAGATCTTCTGCAGTCTCAGATAAAATAACAATATCAGCGGCACATCTCAGAGTTTTGATTTCATCTCCTTGGATTGCGATTCCCTTCTCAAATTCCTCTTTGATTTCCTTTAATTCCAGTTATATACAGAAACTGAAAAGGAGGTGGGGGGGGGGACAAACTCCTGCTTCGCCACACTCCTTTCTGAATTGCTGCTTCTTTTTCAAATCCCTTAATCCTTATCACTGCAGACTGATTTTTTACAGAGTGTAGATAACACTAGCCTGCAAAATAAAACATTGTTTGTGCGGTAAAAACGAAACTAGGTGGCTTTTATGAATTTCTTAACGCAGAATTCGAGAAAAAAATTAGTTTTGGCGAATCACGTCTGGTTTGGTGGCAATTTTACAAAATATTATTTTGTTCTTACGTAAAATTGTTGATACTTAGTATTGATTAAATTTTATGTATTAATGTAAATTTCAGCTTGCAAAACGTAATCATATTTTGCATGCATTAAATACACATAAATGCTGCATTGTAAGCAAGTAGATAGTATGTATTATATTTTTAATGTATATTGAAATTCGTGAAACTGAAGCATACAGCGCCTATTTAGTTTTGACTGTACAGTTGCTTTTAAATTAATATAACCGTATCTTGAATAAAAATTACATGGTTAAACATACATAGTTTTGTTACTTACATTATGTGCACGTTAGATTCGCACTTCCGTCTTTTCCCGTTATCAGTGGAATTTCCGGGTTTTTGAAGTTCTTGCATGATCTCTAGAAGGGTCGTCTAGTGCAGTCGACCAACAGTAATCGGCCATCCTATTCACATCCCAACGTCCCTGATAGCGTCGTTCTGCATCTTTGAGATCCTGCTGAAACCTTTCACCTTGTTCTTCACTGACAGCTCCTAAATTTAGTGGGAAATAATCCAGATGCGAAGCTAAGAAATGAAGCTTAAGGCTCATATTACAACCGAGTTCCTTAAACTTTACCAACTCTTTCCTTACAATTTCTTTGTAGTGAGGGTCCTTAATGTTGCCAGGGAATTTAGTCACTACATCTTTGAATGCGTTCCATGCTTCTTTCTCAATTTTGGTCATCGTGTCTGTGAAAATGTTATCCTTTATCTGTTTACGAATCTGTGGTCCATCAAATACGCCTTCTTTGGTTTTTGCATCTAATAATGAGGGAAATTTAGTGGATAAATATTGGAAGCATAGGCTACTTTTATCTAATGCCTCGACATACAGTTTCATCAATCCAAATTTGATGTGCAAGGGTGGAAGTCGAATTTTTTTCAGTCAATAAGACTTACATTCAAGACATTTTTGGAGTCTGGGTGTAGTTGTTTCCTTTCTGTCCAATTCACTGTATCCCAATGTTTATCCCGTGCCCTGCTATCCCATTCGCATAGGAAACAGCGAAATTTTATATAGCCTTTTTGTTGTCCCAGCAATAATCCAATGACCTTCAAATCAACGCAAATTTGCCACCCATGCTCATGATATTTAATTTTTTCAAGCACCAACTTTAAGGTCTCGTATGTTTCAGACACTTTTGTGGAGTGTGCAAGTGGACGGATGCCAGAACATTTGTATTATGAAACAAAACAGCCTTTAAACTTATTTTGGAAGAGTAAAAAAACACGCCAGTTACTAGGATCATACTCTTTCTCTCCCAATCGACGTAGAAGATTTGAAACATCCGTACAAAATACAAGTTCATCTTCTTGAGTATAATACTTTCGGACTGTTATCTTTGAAAGGAAACTGCTTTATCAGTCCACCATAAACATTGCATAAGGGCTGGGACTTTTAACACGTCTGTTTATTCAAGTGGTCTAAGATGAAAGACAAACTCTCAACTGTCTTATCTTCAATCCTACACACCTCACGGTCTATTGCGTATCTGGGGGAGTTTGTTATGAATTTACCAGGAAATCCCCAATTACAAAATGAAATTTAGACAGCAATAAACCTATAATAAAATGCAAACAATAACAAATCAAATCACATAATTGTATTCTAAAAAAAGTTGCGGGAGAACATCTCTCAACATTACATCTTACGTATTAATGCAGATACTAAAACAACGAATTGCGTCAAAACTAGACGTGATAGGAAAAAAATAGCATCGTTTTCGGAATCAGGGCAGCGATTTCCATAAGAATTACATATTTTCTATGTCACCGCAAAATCATGTTGGCTAGTGTAATTATTCATTCTCGGGATCTGATCCCGATCATCATCAGAATGTCAAATAGCTTCGTCCAGTCAACATTATCGAATGTTTCCTCTAGGTCTACAAATGCCATGTACGTGGGCCTGTCCTTCTTAATTCAATCCTCTAGCATGAGAAGTAAAGTCAGGATTGCTTTACGAGTTCCTAAATATTTTCTGAAGCTAACTCAGCTTTAACATGTCTCTCCATTCTTCTGTAAATAATACGTGATAACATTTTGGAGACATGAGATACTAAACTGAAGATGCGGTAGTTTTCATACCTGTCATCACCAGCTTTCTTGGGAATAGAATAGTATTTTCTGCCGAAAATCGGATGGCACTTCTCCTGTCTATACATATTACTATACTAAATGGAAAAACCTCGCCACGTCGGAATCTCCTAACTGCTAGGTCATCAGCGCAGATGCTGTTTGGATCCTCAAATAGCACCATCAAAGGCTATGCAGTTATAGGGAAACCGCAAAAACCAATGGCAGAGCCCAAATGAGGCGTACTAGGCAAGATGAGGAGTGAGGTGGTTTGCCATTGCTGAACCCTGTATGAGCAACACCTTTCATAACACTCAGACACTATTCGTGCTCCTAATGTCATTATTCAGCACCACCCATACCCCAGCAACTTCCGTATTGTCACAGCCATGGATGAGACTGGGACTTCAGTGGAAGCTACACTTTGCTCTAGCCTGTGCCAAGAGACGGATACAAAAGTACTGCATCCGTCAAGAAATGGCGACAGGCGGCGAAGACAGTAATTCACGAGGAATGTCATTACATTCCAGGTGCCTTGTTCCTATTTAGGTCTCTCACAACTCTGTCGAATTATGACCTCAAAATTGGGTGTCTTATTTAATGAGCATTAACAGCCTCTTGTTGTTCCAGAACCATACCATCTACGTCTTCATCTTGACACAACTGTTGGATATGTTCCTGCCATCTTTTTGCTTTCCCTTCTTAGCAGTCAAAAAGACCGCATCGGTGGTTCTAGGTATATAATATATTCCGGTGGTTCTATTCTTAAGGCCAGGATATCGGATAGGCTAAATTTTTTACTGCATTTTGTATTTAAATTGAACATAGGTTCCTCAAAGTTAGACAGAAGTGTCGCTCCATCTGGCAAATAAAATTGATAAGACCACACAATATCAAGTAATGGCCGTTGTCGACGCTCTACTGAAAGAAGCTACACAATCAAGACCGTTCAAAACTTCAAACATTAACGGCAGAAGTCTAGACTTTAACACAGTAGCATGGAGAGTCATTAGCACAAAGAATCTCCTGATCAGAAAGTTGTGTTCTTAAAGAGTATAGAGAAACAAGAACGGAGCTCTGCGTGGAGAATGACGATTAAGTGAAAGCTACGACTGGATGGACTGCCCCGAGTTTGTTGCTTAAAATCAACACCAAACACTCGCCGAGTATAATCTATGATATTGCCCAGAAAGAAGTTAGTTCCACAAATCCTTAGTAACTGTATAAGATAAAAATCCACAGTTCTAGACCTTCCGGCAAGGAACTCAATGTTGAAAACCTCCTAGGTATATGAGCTACGAATTTTAGGTATACTAAGTAAATTATAATAAAGTATAAGAATACAGTATATTCTTTATTCCTAAAAATTACCACCCTTTTCTTAATCATCGTTATCCGGTCGATTAGATGAAGAGTTTGCCTTTTTCTACCACTACGAGCGCTAATGTTAGTCAAAGCATAGTTTCACTTGAGCCCTTATGACTACATTCGGTGTGGAAATTCTATAAAAAATAATTCGGTGTGGATATTTTACAAAAAAATCAAGCGTGAGGGTATTGAACTTGCACTATCATATCATTTCATCGGTCAGTCATTAACCATTGTCCCAGAGGATTGCGACAGGCTTGGGCAGCCGGCACAATTCCTATCCTCGCCGCTAGATGGGAGCTTTATTCAATCCATTCCTGACCCGTTCAAATGACTGGAAACCGGCTGAGGAATTTCATTTTCTTAACGAATGCAGTGAAATGTATTTGAATGTCCGACTCCTTGTCTGAATGATCAGCGTTGAGGCCTTCGGTTAAGAGAGTTCCGCGTTCGATTCACGGCCAGGTCGGTGATTTTAATCGCGACATTAATTCTTCTCGCCTGGGACCTGGGTGTTGTCGGTTGTCCCAAAACTCTTCTCTTCATATAGAGACAACGCACCACAGTGCCAACAACCACAGAAATACGCAATAGTGATTACATCCGTCTATATACTGTAGGGCACTCGGCCATAAAAAGGTGCCAAATCCTCATGTGTAACACAGTTCACACACTCGACCCCGCAGATGTCGGAAAAGCGGTATAAGAAAAAGTTAAATGAAACTGAATATACCTTGGGTAAGGCTCAGACGAAAAGTCTTGTAAGGTGATACTGTACTTCCAATGTTGCTTAGCGTTAAATTTACGGAGCTACTCTTGTTCGAGTTTGTAGGTAGGTAAGGGTTATACTGCCCAAAGGCAGGTCCGAACCTCCGCAGAGGTGTTCCTGAGCCGGAGTTTACGTGCGGTAAGGTGGCCAGTTCCTTTCCGCTTCTCCATTCCCTAACCCCCCACCAACAGCGCGTGGCAACCCATCCAACTCCTGACCACGCCCGATGTTGCTTAACTTCGGAGATCTCTCGGGATCCGGCGTTTCAACACGGCTACGGCCGTTGGCTTCGAGTTTGTATATTTGCCATTCAATAACGAATTGTTACATCGCTTTCTGCCCTATACCTATACATATGGAATCTTGTAATATCTCAAAAAGACCGAGCTCGATAGCTGCAGTCGCTTAAGTGCGGCCAGTATCCAGTAATCCGGAGATGGTGTGTTCGAGCCCCACTGTCGGCAGCCCTGAAGATGGTTTTCCGTGGTTTCCCATTTTCACACCAGGCAAATGCCGGGGCTGTACCTTAATTAAGGCCACGGCCGCTTCCTTTCAATTCCTAGGCCTTTCCTATTCCATCGTCGCCATAAGACATATCTGTGTCAGTGCGACGTAAAGAAAATAGCAAAATTTTAAAAAAAATCTTCAAAAGCACTCGTCCGATTTGCAAAGTAAGCACATTACTGAACTTGTCGCTCGATTCTTAGTCGTTTAAATTGGATGAAATTAGTATAGTCCCATAAAAAAAGAAACAAAGTTGCTACCGGTTACTACGTACCAGGTGTATGCGTAAGTCTTTTCCGGTTTCACTAAGAGATGGCGCCAGCGAATGAATTTGACACATACGTCAGTTCGTTCGTCTGACATTAACCTACTAACACTAGCGTCTGTGTTCAGTGATCATGTCGACGTTTGTGCATGAAAATGAACATTTTTAGCACGCATTGCTTTTCATATTTTATCAAAAGGAAAAAGCTGTGGAAAGTCATCGTTTGCAGGTAGAAACATAATAGTGAACATGCTCCACGGATTAGAACATGAGAGACACGGTTAGGACAATTTAAACGTGGTGATTTGAACTTGAAAGATGGTAAGCTCTCTGTTAGAGCACACAGGTGCGAAGCCCGGCGAAACCGTTAATGCACAACGCTATCGCTAACAAATAAGAATTTAAATCACGCATTGATCGAAAGACGAACGGAATGGGATGAAAGATATGGCAAAGTGATTTTGTTACACGACAATGCGCCGTCTCGCACACTAAAACCAGTGAAAGACACCTTGAAATCGCTTGGTTGGGACATCCTTTCACACCATCCGTACTCTCCCGATCTGGCGCCATATGACTATCACCTCTTCGCATCAATGGGGCACACGCTCTCAGAGCAGCACTTCAGCAATTTTGAGGAAGTTGGAAAATGATTAGGCGAGTGGTTTGGCGCAAAAGACAATCACTTTTTCTGGCATGGCTTCCATATCTTACGTGATAGATGGGCGAAGTTTATAGAAGCCGATGACCAACATTTTGAATAAACAGAAAATTAATTTCCTTTGAAAATTACGTGGTTTATTTACCACGAAAACCGACAAAACTTACGCATACACCTGGTACGTAATGGAGATGACTTAGTCAGTGCTTTTGAGCCCCTTAACACAATGAAATAATTTTAAATCAGAAGATATCTGAGGTGGATAAGTTAGCTGAATAACCCTCTATATAAGTTGTACTACTTGTTTTGATCGAGCCGTCAATCGTCGAGACACAGAAGAAACAGAAATAAAAATTGAATTTATAATTAAACTAAAATTACAAAAGTAATCCTGAGACAGGGAAAAAGAGATGGGTAAGATTACAGATCACACTTTATTGAACTTCAATCTACAATAGAGTTCAGGTAAAACGGAGGAAAGGCGATCTGACAGAACAGTGTCTAAAGTGTGCCGAAAGCCCAAGTCACGCCTGTTTGCTGATGTAATATGGCAGTAGATATGATAGAAAGAAAAACATTGGTTCACTGTGCCTTTTAGATAAATATGATATACGATCGATGGGAGCAAGATATGTCATATCGGCCAGAGGAACAGAACTTCACGTCGTTGTAACAAGTTTTATACTCAGCCGAGGATAACTCAGTGTTTGCCACCGGATATAGGGGAAGTCCTCCTTCAAGGGAGAAAGAAATACCTTTTCCTGCACAAGTTATGCTACAACTTTCTTATTTACTCTCTCCCGCGTGGGTCGTGATACGGGAGTCTCGGCTGTAACGCCACGTCGATTCCAGTTAAATTGTCACCCGTCTTGACAGGATTACGATGTGAAACTGCAAACGTATCGGCCAAGATACAGTACAACCTGTCCTCAGCGGAAACGCAAGGGACCGGAAATATTTCCGCTGTGTACAGGTTTCCGGTTCAACGAGGTGGTTGAAAGTAATATAAAAATCATAATGGTATACCTCCGTTAGATAATCCAGCAGGATATTTATATGATTTTGTGCGGTAGTAGATACAATTTCGCCTCTGTAGTGTAGTGGTTAGTGTGATTAGCTTCCCTCCCAAGAGACCCGAGTTCGATTCCCGAGCCGGGATTTAAAAGGTGGTACGAGGGCTGGAACGGGCTCTTTTCAGCCTCGAAAGGTCATGTTAGTAGAGGGGGATTCGATTCCAACTCAGCCATCTGCGATGCGGTTTTCCGTGGTCTTCCGTTTCTCCTCCAGGCAAATGCCGTGATGGTACCTAACTTAAAGCCATGGCCCTTCCTTGCCTCTGCCTTCTCTATCCCTTCTAAACTCCCCCACCCCACATTGCCACTGTTCTTCATAGCAGATGACGCCGTCTGGGCGAGGTACCGGTCATCCTTCGCAGTCTTATCCCCGACCCAAAGTCTCACGCTACAGGTGATCAACTCTTCTGGCTCGGAGACTGGGTGTTTGTGTACGTCACAACACTCTCCTCTTCATATTCAGACAACATACCACACTACCAACGACCACAGAAACACGCAATAGTAATGACATCCCTCTATATAGGGTTGGAGGCAGGAATGGCATTCGGCCGTAAAACAGGGCCAAATCCACACGTGCGACGCAGTTGGCACTCGCGACCCTACAGGTTTGGGAAAAGCGGTAGGAAAAGAAGAAGAAGAAATTGCATATAGAACAGGGCCTCTGAAACGTCCAAAATCTCACGCGTGCAAAACGAGGCGCAGAGGTTCTGTGTACCGTGCATCGGTCCTACTCGGCTCAGTTCGGACCAACGTTCTCTCTCGGGGCGACTCGGTTAAGCTTGGCTCAACTCGGCTCGGAAGGTGAGCCCTGCAGGGCAAGTGGGAAAGGGGGAAATGGGCGGAGGGAGCGAGGGAGACAGGAGTGTGGGGAAAGAGAGAGACAACGCTACTGCTCAAACTCGAGGAGTGGGGGGAGGGGGAGGATCCACACTCTGGTCAGCCAGGAGATGTCGTCTTATGCACCTTGCACCGCGCAATGCACTGTGAGAGGCCCTGATATAGAAGATGACGACCGTTGTGATAATATTTAATGCTTGGAACCTATCTCTCTCAGTCTAGTTTCTTCTCCTTAAATTCTTATCCACTGTACCGCTAAATTTAACACATCTTTTGTTTGTACGGAATCACACATATTTTCAATGACCTCAAGTTTCACCATTTCACAAACTGTTACTGCTATCAGTACCCTGCTAAACCAGTTTTCATATTTTTTAACATTAATCAGAAAGCCTGATATTTCCTAAATATTTATTTTAATGGTTACTATTTTCCAGTTATTGTAGTAAAAAAACCTTAAATAATGCTTCAGTTTCAAACTTAGTGCATAATGCATGTTTTAGTTAACCTGAGTTCGTATCTGTGCAAGTACAATCTATACAAGGTAAAGGTTTACAGTGAAATTCCGCATTCACGGCTTGGAATATGAGCCAGATGACTGTAAAATGGAAAGATAGAAAATGGTGCCAAATTCTCTTTGGAAGAGTCAAATTATCATAAATATGTCTTTCAATAAATGCAACTCAAATTGTTAACGATTAACTTAGTTGCATTTAGCGAATCCTGTTCGAGACTCACCTGCATGGAATTTTAAGTCTATAAGTGGAGGAGTCAGTGCGTCGAAAGTGGGAAGCTAACTCAGGGCCCATGGAACTACCACCAATGAAATAATCAGTACTCTAGAGTTTGGTGAGGTGAGACCTCCTTGGTACAAGAGCCTTCTTAATGGTCTCTTAGGCTTGTTTTAATGTTCGCTGTTGTGAGTATCGCCCTGCTGTTGAGCTGTTTGGTTGTTCACTGCATGTGAATTTGTGAATTACTGGACTGCCTGTGGAGTCGAACTAACGAACAGTCGTCGAGTGGCCCGTAGCCCTGTATGAAGACCCAGCTTCTGTGTGAGGTGACTGAACTTGTGGAAAGTGAAAGTAAGACTTAAGTGTCCGCATGTAGACAAACGGGCTGGACCTCCTACTGTGCTATAAGGAAGAGGGACTTGTGAACAGACTTGTAATTAGCGGGTGTGGCCATTCATAACTGGTTACAACTGTGTGTGTTTTGATATATGTGTGTGCATTTATTAGATCATAATAAAATAAAGTAGAGTGATGAAACAGATGGAGATTTATACGTAACATTATGTAACATCGCAAGACACATTTTGTATCGTTAACTCCATGACACAAATTTACAGATGACCTCTAGCCGTAGCGATCATAAGGCCAATATAACCTTGGTGTCTGTAAGAACATATGTAACTGAAATTTTTTTGCTATTTTGCTTTACGTTGCACCGACCCAGATAGGTCTTATAGCGACGATGGGACAGGAAAGGCCTAGGAGTGAGAAGGAAGCGGCTGTGTCCTTAAATAAGGTACAGCTCCAGCATTTGCCTGGTGTGAAAATGGGAAACCACGGAAAGATATCTTCAGGGCTGCCGACAGTGGGGTTCGAAGCCACTATCTCCCGGATGCGAGCTCACAGCTGTGTGCTCCTAACCGCACGGCCAACTCGCCCGGTGTAACTGAATTTTTTTTTTTGCTAGGGGCTTTACGTCACACCGACACAGATAGGTCTTATGGCGACGATGGGATAGGAAAGGCCTAGGAGTTGGAAGGAAGCGGCCGTGGCCTTGATTAAGGTACAGCCCCAGCATTTGCCTGGTGTGAAAATGGGAAACCACGGAAAACCATCTTCAGGGCTGCCGATAGTGGGATTCGAACCTACTATCTCCCGGATGCAAGCTCACAGCCGCGCGCCTCTACGCGCACGGCCAACTCGCCCGGTGTAACTGAAATTAGAGGCCTGATTATGATGTAGCGTAGTATAATATATCTAGGTTTCTTGGGTGGGACTTAATAGCCAAGTAGTGGCAAAACTGGAAATGAATTGGCTATAACCAGAACATCAGCAATTGCGTAAAACTGTAAGCTTCATCATGACTGGATTTTCACCAAGACTATCATGGACGAAATTCCGAACTATATGGGAGGTATTACAGAATTGATAAGTCTAGCTATGTCCGTAAGGTTCAGATTCGTCAATAAACTACAGGATCCAAACCCATCAACACGATAACAACAGCCACGTAAAACTACACATTTTCTTGCTTGCATAACATTCTCACCTTGAAGCTAACTAGGAGCGAGTCGGTAAACGAATGAATCAATGGCTGCATACGAATTCGTCCGTAGCAAGAATGGGCGGGAAATAATATTTTCGTAATTCAGCCGGAATACCTTTACTAATTCGATAATCGCTGTGCTGATATAATAGTTCAGGTTTCCATATACATACACAAACAACAAACTTGAATTTTACAATAGTTCTTATTAGGAACAACTCGAAAGTAATGCGAAGGGGCACCTTGATCGTGTCTCTGGTGAAAAGTGTTCAGTGTATATATTTATGAACCTGACAGATACAAACATAGTTATAAAGAGAAAATTTGAAGAAGGGGAAGTATTTTAATGCAAACAGCGCTTGAATTGCGGAACTGTACCATCAGTCGTACATTCGAAATGTGTCGCTAAATGGTCTTCCATAACTTAATAATAGAAATTTAGAACATATTTTACTGAACTTTTCACTAAATTAAAACAACATTGAAAATTTTAAACTAACAGATTGATTCATTTTTAACAAATAATAACTAATATTAGTGTTCCGGGGTATTTGTGGATCGCAGAAGGTGCCGGGATGAACGGGTCTAACTACAATGTCAAGAATGAGTTTAAAACTAAACTGAAGGTTATATTTTCAGACATCAAAATTTGACAATTTTTACAAGTAGCAAACGTTAAACAAGATTGGTAAAAATCCAAGATTCAGAACTTTAACACCTTGGGCTTTAAGCCCCTAGCTTTACATTTCCTGAGCTACCCGCTCAAATTTACAAAGTTCACAAATTTACCTAAGAGCAGAAATCCCCTATTACATGGAGCACTTGCTCCGTAATTTACAATATCAAGCCTCCCAGAGACACTTTTAAAACACTTGAAAAAGAGTTAATGTGCTCTCAGTTTTCCAAGCCTACTCAAGGCAACATAATATGAAAATATAATAATCACTGGCCTTAGAAGGCACTATTTACAAATAGAAATCTTATTACACGGAGGTATCTAGTACCCAACCTACAGGGCCTTAGGGAAAAAGAACAACTTAAATAAACGGCCCGAGTACCATTTTAAATGGAGTCGAAGACTGAGCTCCAAAGAAAAAAAAAGGAAATAATAACCTATAGGGCACTTGGCCGACGAAACAGGGGCTATTCCCAAACTATTGAGGTAGCACGCATGGAAATAACTTTAACACATTGCAGAACCAAAAGCGTTGCACCTCAAATCAAGATGAAGGGGAGTTCGAGAGGGGACATCACTCTCTATCCCCGATTTACAGTTGAAGATTTTATGAAGTTATTGCATTAGCCGGCAGAAAGTTACATTTTCAGAAAAATAGTTACATAGTTGATGATTCGGACCTTTCCCTCGGGTTAAACTGCGGAGCTAGCAAGAAAGAAAGAAAGATGTTATGTGGCCATTACCTTGTAGAAGCTCTAGCAGCTGACGAAGAGGCCTTCCGCCTCCTGTTTGATACACACACTCCGAAAGAAGACGATCAATTGGCCAAGAGACGTGAAAATCCGCAGTATATACGCGTAAACGCTCGGGGAAAGTTCGAGACCATTCAAGATTAAACTAGCCACGCCCTCTCAATTTCATTGGGTACTTTCAAAGTTACGCTCAAAATCGAAGAAGAAGAAGAAGAAGAAGAAGAAGAAGACTGTGATTGGTAGAAAATTAATTAGAGAAATTAGGGATTAGATGGATTCAAAACTGGCGGAAGGAAAAGATAAATATTGCCAACCCAAAAATAAATGAACATCAATTAGAAAAAAACTTATGAATACCAAACTAGTTCTTTCACTTCGCACCAGGGTGCATGAGCATAATTTTTAGTAGTGACATCTATGGAAGAATGTCCAAACTTCCTAATGAATGGCAAACAAAACAGGTAGAAATACAGGCAGTTCAGGAAACTTCACAATAACAAAATTACACCATATTTTAGTGGTGACATCTTCTGAGTAAATTTATAAGTTGGCCTAGTTTAAATTTCACTGTTTCACCAGTAGAGGAGTTCTTTTAGGCGCTAGATTTAGCCCACCGAGCTCGATAGCTGCAGTCGCTTAAGTGCGGCCAGTATCCAGTATTCGGGAGATAGTAGGTTCGAACCCTACTGTCGGCAGCCCTGAAAATGGTTTTCCGTGGTTTCCCATTTTCACACCAGGCTGTACCTTAATTAAGGCCACGACCGCTTCCTTCCCGCTCCTAGCCCTTTCCTGTCCCATCGTCGCCATAAGACCTATCTGTGTCGGTGCGACGTAAAGCAACTACCAAAAAAAAAAAAATATTTAGCCTAAATGCGCGGCGTTGGGGTGTTCGTCCCGGTACAATTACTAAACATTAAGAAAATTTACCAACTTAAATTTTTACCACAACAGTATTTATATACCGGTGCTGATGGTCCTAAGGCTGTTTGAAATGAGAAAGGAAATACTGCTGTTTAATGAGGCCACATTAGTAATATACATGGAGCCGAATAGTGAGCTCTTAAATAAATAAATAAATAAATAAATAAATAAATAAATAAATAAATAAATAAATAAATAAATAAATAAGTAAATAAATAAATAGTTAATCAGTCAAACGAAAAGTCTAGTAGGGAAGTTGTTAGACTCCACCTCTGCGAGAAGTCAGTGCTGGGGGATTTTCTTAAAGTCACGGAGTTTGGTACGGACAAGTTGTAACTTCCTTTAGGGAGGATGCAAGAAGGATGACGGATACCGTACTTCAAAGAAAATGTGACTTCTTTTGACAGCCTTATTCCTCGTGACAGATGAAGCAGGTTAAATCTGATTTATTTAGCGCCATCATTGAGCTTCCCTAGAAAAAGTTGAGGAAATGCCTTTGCGAAAAGTTTGTTCGATAATCCCATGGGCGCATCACTCTCCACCTTCACTCTTAAATTTACAGTTATTTGAACTGTATCATTATATCAAGTAGTGTGTGCCAGTCAGGATTAAGCCTCGCTTGTTCGATATGCTTTCCTATTTTGCCCACCACACTTCACACTCTTTGATTGGTGTACCTTATCCTGAAAATGTCTCAACCAATCTTGATTTAATAGTTACGAATAATCCTCATAAAATTCTCCATAGTTTTTATGTACAAGGACGTGGATAAGTGTAAGAGAGGACCATGAGTTCTAACCTCGCCACTTTCAAAAGATGACATCAAATGTTTCTGCAGTACGAACTGTTCCGGGCAGAACTCAGGACGGAAACCTCTGTCGCAGATGCGTCAGAGAGAAGGAAACATTGGCTCACGTTCTGGGTTCTTGCCCCTACGGTGAAGTACTGAGAAACTCACGTCACCACAACATAAAATCAGTGACTGCAGAAGAACTCCGTAGCAAAAACTTCCGAGTTCATGAAGAAGTCCACGGTTTGTTTACGACAGGGAGTACAAGACGAACTGACATAATTTCCTATAAAGATAACGACAATAAAGGCATCATTATCGATCCGACCATCCGATTTGAATACCATGCCGGCCAGTCTAGTGAAGTTCATCTTGAAAAGCAGAACACTTACGCGCTCACTATCGCATTCTACAAAAATAAATATCAGCTGAATGAAGTAGATATTATCGGTGTAATGGTTGGTGCTCGTGGCACAATACCTGCCTTGTTCATTCTGAAAGAAGTTCGAGCTGGCTATAAGGAGCATCGAAAGGATAGTTACCACCACCATACGTGGATCTGTACACACCCTGAAATCTCATCTCTTTGGACCTACATACTTTTAAAATTCCGTATTACTACTATATTTCTATATGATAAAACATCCTGTATCCTGATATGCTTTACTTTGTCCATTGTTGCAACCAGTAATTGCGGGATGTCATTGATTCGTTCAATAAATTTATATAGACAAATAAGTAAAATTAAAAAATCCGCGTTTTTTAAAGATCATAACAGAAATCCCCGATTATCACTTTCTTGCAATTGTTTTACGTCGCACTGACATAGATAAGTCTTATGGGGACGATGGGATAGGAAAGGCCTAGGAGTGGGAAGGAAGCGGCAGTGGCCTTGATTAAGGTACAGCCCCAGTATTCACCTGGTGTGTAAATGGGAAACCACGGAAAACTATGTTCAGGGCTGCCGACAGTGGGGTTCGAACCCACTATCTCCCGGATGCAAGCTCACAGCTGGGCACCCTAACCGCACAGGTAACTCCCCTGGTACAAGGATTTTATTCTGGACAGAAGAGTAGAACGGTTTAACTTATTACGAGATTTTCTCAAGCTCTTAGTTACAGGAAGAAGGCGTACAGGGAGAAGATTACGCTACTAATCTAGTATACATAGACGAACACTGGGTGCCATGGTTACAATGACGCTAATTCCAGACTGACCCCATGTCCTAAAACATATCCGTATGAAAATGGCTCTGCAGTTTAATTCCCTGATGGTGTACTACCGAGGTCAGGCTGCTATTGTCAGTTGCTCTGTTTCATTGTATTTACAATACTGTATCGAACAAAGTCATCGCACGAGTTTTGTAGAAATTATCTCGATTTAAAAACGTTCGAGTGTTTGTAGGCTTGCCTGCCAAAGTACGGTTCCGAAACGTATTTCTTGTAAGCCAAAAACGAAATTTTACTTCTGGACAGGCATATGACCCTGAGGTTCAGTCAGCCTACAATAGAAACGTGTGCCAGGTCAATTCCTGAGACCAAAGGCCGCCACCCGTAGCCCCTCACCTCTGCAGCTAACTCTGTACCGCGAATAGTATAAGCATCCATCCTCCACTTATCTGATGACAATCTTGACGATGTATTTTCAGATGAATACAAGTAAAATAAGGTTTTAAGGTAATTATGGTCAAACTAAACGTAATTCTGCTGAAAAGAAGAGAGAGAGAGTAATTTGGCGGGTGCGGATACATGTTAACGTTTTATCCATTACTACACATGTCACTTTTAAGACAATTCATTTAAAATTTCAGTAGAGCTCAGGCGGTAGCACACCGGCCTCCCGCCGCCGTGTTCCGTGGTTCAAATCCCGGTCACTCCACGTGAGATTTGTGCTGGACAAAGCGGAGGCGGGACAAGCTTTTCTCCGGTTTTCCTTGTAATTTTTCCTTCCAGCGACACTCTACAATATCACATCACCTGTCAGTCATTAATCATTGCCCCAAAAGAGTGCAACAGGCTTCGGCAGCCGGCACGATTCCTATCCTCTCCGCTAGATGGAGCCATCATTCGTTCCATTCCTGACCCGGTCGAATGACTGGAATTAGGTTGAGGATTTTTATTTCATTTAAAATTTCAAAGTCTACTTGGCTGTGTTGTACCGGATATCAAGTAGCTAGTGACCGTATCACTCGGAAAATTAACTGATCGGATGTCAAATTCATTGCCCTCAATTTGAGATAGAATCTGACGAACAAATCCCATTTTTCATCCAGACTGCGTACTTCAAAATTATTTATTTATTTATTTATTTATTTATTTATTTATTTATTTATTTATTTATTTATTTATTTATTTATTTGTAATAAGTCATTACAGAGTTCTCCTCCACATGCAACAGACATTATGGGTGAATTGAATAAATGAATGTATGCATTCATTAATTACCGAATGAATGATTGCGTGACTTAATTTTATTCATGACTTCAAAATTAAAAAGGGAGCTGTTTAAGTTGGACCAGTCCGACAGAAATGAAGCAACTATTTATTTATTTCTCTAATAGTGTAAGTATGGGTAGCATTCTGCTACGTACAATTTACCGAGCTCAGAACATATTGAAAAGCCTCGGTCCTATGGTGGCCTTCATGAAAATAAATTTGCATTTAACTATACGAGTACTATTACACTGTAAGTATGAAGAGACGCATTCCAAACTTCTAAAACAGACATCAGCAAGAGGAAGTGGGAAGATAAGTGAACGCTACTGGACTAGTTCAACCTCAGTTTAATTGCCACTAACGCTCCGATGCGCTCCCTCGCTGTTACCAAGTCCCCTAGCGGGACATGCACCACAACATGCAAACCGTCCGCATGAATTAAAAATGCAGAGCAGCAGCCGTTGTGACCAAGTCACTCAGTGTAATCCAGTAAATTAAATAATACGTGACCGCCATGTTCCCTCTGTCCTACCACAGCGTTCCATTATCACTGATCAAATTTTCGAATAGCTCATACGTCGCAATACACTCGATATTCAGATCTATTAATCTATAGGCACTTACTTTAAAACTTCAATAGATTTTCTGCTCTTAAATCGTGTCTGGAACACATTGAAGAAGAACTTGAAGAAGAATTGAAGGATGATCTGAATTACTTGTCTGTGGAATTTAATCCCAAGGTACGTAGAATAAAAGTTAAGTATCACATAGAGTGGCCAGCCGTCCGGCATTTTAAGGCATTTTGTAAATATCCCCTCCCGGGACGTCATTAATCCCGCAACTGTTTTGTTTCCGATCTGAACGAATTTTCGTGTTACTTTCATCAGTTTGAATTTTCAGAATATGCAAATGTCCTGCAGTCTAGGATTCAACTAAGGGTAACTCAACTGTTGTCAACAGTATGATCGTTGAAAGTGCAAAGAAACAGGTTATAGCATCTTTGAGGAACCGTTTCGGATGTACGTCCCCACTTCCGAGTTACCGTCACTCCGCGGCCATTCAGTAGCACGAAACGCATCAACATAGACATATTGTAGTAACTGGAGTTGTGCTTTAAGTTTTTGCGATTTTTAAATAGATTCGGCGTGGGATGGTGATGACCGCAAATGTACTTCGTCATAAAATGAAAGCCACTATTTAAACCCGAGAAGACAAAACGGAAAACAAACGCGTATGTGCTTATAATGTAAGCAAAGCAAAGCAAAGCAAAGTCATTTCCGTACAGGCCGTGAAGGTTCTTGGAGGAGTGGAAGGTAAAGGCTTCCACTATTCGTAACCTCGGCACTTGAAGGGGTAGAGTGGTTAGCCCTATGCCCGGCCGCCATTGCCCCCAGGAATTAACATGGTACTAATTTTTGGTGTAGGTCAGGGCCATATGCACCTCCGGAAGTGGAAATCTCATTTCTTAAATTTTACGACTTTCTGACGGGGATTCGAACCCACGTCCTTCCGGGCGAGCACGCCTTTACCGCCTCGGCCAGGCAGCCCGTTACATATAATGTAAAGTGGAAAACCAACACGACATACTTATCTCTTGATCGACGTAATGTCCACAAGACGGTTTGTAAACTTTGCAAGAAGACATTCAGTGTTTCTCATGGATAAAGGGACTTCAACCCACAGACTGGAAAAGATATTGCACGGTAAATATGATCTTACTTCAGTGAACGTACTCTTGGTCAAAAAGAAGAGGGAAACTGGCAACACAATTGTTTTAAATTGTTAAAATTTGTCGTTTTAAACTTACAGCTAAAATGTCCTCGTTCTTTCTTTCAACAGTTGGTTACCCTAGTATTACGGGAGAGATACGCAGTAACAAAGCGAACCTTTCACCCACGCGCAGATCCAGGTAGAGGTAGTTCGAATTGGAATCGGTCTGCATGCAGAAGCTGTGAACTAATATAACACGATAGTAGCATATCTTCGGTGTATAAAAAAAAAAAAAAAAAAAAAAAAAAGCGTGCGTTTATTTTCTGTGATATGATGGAAAAAGCCGTAATAATGTACACTTTCCAATATGGTTTGATACACCGTCGCAAGATGCACAATAATAAACAAGCATAGGAACGAAACATCGAGTTTCATTCATTCCGTAAAGACACTGAACTAAATGAACGGTGGATCTATGATTCTAAAAGACGTGATTTGTTTTCAATAAATAACGCAAGGATTTGTTCCATACATCAACGAGATTTAAAGTCAAAGTTACTTCCGTTAAACTCCGGAAGAAGGCTGAAATGAAAAGCTGTTCCACGTTTGAAGTTGCCATATGATAAGCGTATCCTACAGGCCAAGTTTTAGTGAATACAAGCATTATTCTTTCTGAACAACACTCCCCTGTTTACTTCTGATTAAATTAAGTTTAAATGTGCTGTGAATGAAATCAGTTTCATATACTAGGCTATGAATGTTATGAACATAGCCTTGGGTGAGGAGTACAAGATGAACATAAATAAGTCCAAAACAAAAGTAATGGAGTGAGGTGAAGCAGGAAATATTAGATTAGGAAACGAAAACTTATAGGAAGTAGATGAATATTGTTACATGGGTAGTAAAATAACTAGCGATCGCAGAAGTAAGGTTGGCATAAAATACAGACTAGCACAAGCAAGGAAGAGCTTTCTAGAAGAGGTGTATGCTCACTTCGAACACTGATATAGGAATTACATTTTTCAAGACTTTCGTATGGAGCGTGACATTGTACGCAAGTGAAACTTGGACGATAACTATCTCAGAAAGAAAGAGAAAACAAACTCTTGAAATGTGGTGTTACAGAGGAATTCTAACGGTGAGATGGATAGATCGAATCACGAATGAAGAGATACTGAATCGAATTGCTGAGAGGAAATCGTTGTGGCTAAATTTGACCAGAAGAAGAGACAGAAAAATAGGACGCGTCTTAAGACACCCAGGACTTGTTCAGTTGGTTTTTTGAGTGAAGTTTAGAGAGTAAGGAAGGTAGGGGTAAGGCAATGTATGAATATGATGAGCAAATGAGAGCAGATGTAAGATGCAGCAGTTACGTATAAAGGAAAACGTTAGCGCAAGATAGAGTGGCATGGAGAGCTGCATCACACCAGTTATGGACTGATGACTCAAACAAACTCATGAATACGTATATATAATATTAATATACAATTTGTTCCCCTTAACATCGACACAACCTTTTTCTGAATAGCTCAGTGGCTTAGCTGCTGGCTTCCCTCTCGAAAGGCTGAGGTTCTAATCCCGTTCTAGCCTGGCTCGAGATTTTCATCTCAAGAATCACGTGGAATAAGGAGGGCCATCTGATCTTAAACTCCGGGCAAAAACCAAAACGAGTTAGGGTGGCTCCTGCAACCCCATAAATAAGTGAAGAAAGTTTCCTTTTATTAATATTTCAGAAAGGCTACCTCCATCACATTGCATATTATTAATATTTCAGAAAGGCTACCTCCCTCACATTGTATATTATTAATATTTCAGAAAGGCTACCTCCACCACATTGTATATTATTAATATTTCAGAAAGGCTACCTCCCTCACATTGCATATTATTAATATTTCGCAAAGGCTACCTCCATCACATTGTATATTATTAATATTTCAGAAAGGCTACCTCCCTCACATTGCATATTATTAATATTTCAGAAAGGCTACCTCCATCTCATTGTATATTATTAATATTTCAGAAAGGCTACCTCCCTCACATTGCATATTATTAATATTTCAGAAAGGCTACCTCCATCACATTGTATATTATTACAAATTCCGGATTTTTGGAAGTAAGAGGTTGCAATGCAAACTAGTGTGGTTGTTAGATAGTGTCGACTAGCCCGTTCTTCCGGTATGTAGCAAGAGTAACATACATTCTAGGGTTTCTGATGGGCCGTGCCCCTACAGTTTATGCAAGACTATACTCGTTGCCCGCTTGAATAAGTGTGGATTCTAACCTGTTACTGCCTAAATTTTTCCGGAATTTGATTATTACTCTCACGTAATATTAGAATGTATTGCCTGGGATGCTGTCAAAATGTCTACAAAGTTCTCTCATCTCTTACTTGTGGTTAAAAACAGAATCGCTCTTCATACAGAAGACAAGGCGCTGTGGCATGTGTGGGTCCAGATGGCGTCACTGACGGCCAAGCGTGGTGAGGAGACCTGCACGTGGTACGTGCCTCTTATTCGAACTACCTTGGTTAATCCTACTAAATCAACGAGCGATAATAATAATAATAATAATAATAATAATAATAATAATAATAATAATAATAATAATAATAATCGTATGGCCTCAAAAACCGTGTGCACACATTTCAATTTGACGCCTTCTGGATTTCTGCTCTTCAATTTCGACGTTCCTTTTTACCCTAGGCCTACCAGATCACAGAACGAGTAAACAGAAACTCTCTTGGGCGTCTACAGCTAGGATTTAATGGATTTTGTCGGCTGAACACCAAATGTGTCACTAGAGATCGTTTACATGCCGACGTCGTACGACATGGAGTGTCAAATGGACTTTTTTCCGCCCCTCAAACATGCGTCTACATCTGCAGGATTTGAAACCAGTATCTCGAGATCCTGAGGTCGACACTCTATCACTGATCCACAGGGGCAGTATTTTAACCTGACAGGACGTTCGGTTGACTTACACAACTGGTAGTGAAGCCCTATGACTAATAAAGAAAGCCTTCCATCGGTAAGTCTACACAACTGGTAGTGAAGCCCTATGACTAATAAAGAAAGCCTTCCATCGGTAAGTCTACGATGTGATTGAGATTAGGATAAAACGACTTCAATAGGAATGTTGTATTTAGCTATATCAATATTAAATGTCCAGTCATATATTAGCACCTGTTTTGGGGTGTCAACGTTTGCTCATTTAAGCATCGTTTGCACAGGACTGAGGCGGCAAGCAGGTAGAGGTGGGGCGGCCAGGTCATATGTCACCCTCTGACTCTTTCTCTCCCGTACTTCCCCACCTCTACCTGCTTCCCACCACTCACTCCTGTGTATGCCGTGCTTAAATGAGCAAACTTTGACACCCCAAAAGAGGTACTAAATATAATACTGGACATCTAATTTTGATATGGTTGAATAAAGCATTGCTACAGAAGTCGTTGTACCAAATCTCAAACAGATCGGAGACCAACAGCTGGAAGTGTTTCCTTCCAAGTTTTATTTAACTTCTGTTGCTTATACACAGTCACACTAGTTCTACAGTTTCTAGTATTGCACGTTGTGCACTGTCCGTCACGAGAAGCCACTATCACTCGTTCGTTGGTCCCACACTCCAAAGCCTCTGTTCGATATACCTCGCTGGTTTTGACACAGTTCACGCTGACATGCAACAACTGGGGACACTCGAGACTGCAGAAAGACCAAGGACCGAACACAACTTATCGACAGATAATAAACTGGAACACAACTCCGCAGCTCAACACACTTCAAAACAAAATCGGAGACTCCGCTCAGAACTTCAACTCAACTGAATTCACAACGAACAATATTCAAAACCGACGGAATGGCTCGAAATTTTTCTGGAAAGGACAGGTCCCCAGAATTCTCTCGATCCGAACATTCTGAACTCAATTGCCCAAAGCCTTCTAGGGAGACAAATAATGTGGCCGGCCTTCACATCTAGGTGCCCTTCTTTAGTGATGGCCACTCAAGAGGAGGGTGTAGCCAATTGCTTAGCAGCGACATCGATCATTCGCGGGCGGGGCCAGATTAACTCACACCTCCCGCTTCGTTGCAGCATGGCGGCCACCCCGCGACAATACACAAGATTGTAGTCGATCATACAATAAACTGTAAGATAATCGTAAGAGATTCTTCAAGTTGCATACATATTTACAAACAATGCGTGGAACATACGGAACAGCAAAAGTGCCGAACCGGACATCGGAGGGATCAAAAACTATAGCTTTCCGATTAGTCGTCCGATGCTCCGGTGATTAGTGTACAGTGACTTTGCCATGTGTGGTCTTGTTGGCTGGAATCTTTTCTACTTAAATGTATCTAGGGCCAGTAACTACTTGGCTGAATGGTCAACGAAGCGTGCCTCTGTTCAGAGGTTCCTGAGTTGATTTTCGACCTACCTGGGTAATTCCCCCAAGGTAGGGGTCTGAATGTCCGTGTTCATCTTAATGCACACACATTCACTTACAACAACTCATCATAAAACTAAGCACCACAGAAAAACACAATAATGAATATGTCCCACCACATAGGGTTGACGTTAAGAAGTGTAACATCCGTAAAACTGGACTTAATGCACACATAAAGCCGACCACAAGTAATTTGGAAAAGGCCAGGAGAAAGGAGAGCAAAGGTGCATCAACATCACACCCGATTCACAGAAATGGTGTCCCGGTACAAACTAACCATGGTATCACCCCATCTCCTCACAGGTAGTCAGCCCGCTATAAGACTTTGTTACGATTGAAATGGATACAGTGTTGGATGTATAGCAATATACGCACTGTACCTTCAGCACTACCCGTTCACCCCCTCAGATCCTTTTCAGTACTGGAGTAGGACAGTGTTGATTCTTTATGTCGGGACACCATTTCTGTGCATGCATGTACTACCCTGTTTTGAATTAAAAGCAGTACATTATTTTTGTATTTTAAACCTCCACCGTACTTAATTACGCGCGCTGGTACAGACGGAGTGTCAGCGTGCTCCGCGCGCTCTCTAGCGACATTATAATCAGCACCCCTATACTTAGATTCCCGTAGAAATTCAATATTCTCTATTAGTAAGTTTTTCATAAAACTGAGTTATTCCACAAGTATTGGGAAATCCGGGTAAAACAACTGATTTACATAATAATAGGACTTGAGCTGCATGTACGTATTAGATTTCTACAAGAATTTCATTGTGACTAGTGAGCAATGAAATCATTCAAAATAGCGATGTTCATCAGGTGCAAAGGTAGTTTGTTAGTCCTCTCCCACGTTCGGCTGGAAATACTGGCCATATGACCACTGTTGTAGACATAGTCCATGTAGGTACTGTAGCTCTCGACAATGAGAAGTTTCAGTGCATTGCCATTATCATCTGCTGACTGGTTTATTTTCAGCGGGAAGATAAATCTCGACATTCTTCTGCACAATACATTGACGAAAGCCAGGAATCACGGTGAATCGCGCGGTTGATTTATCGACCGCAGGTGTTGGCAGACCACATAACCTATTGGTTGATGTATCGACCGCCAGTCCGATAAAGGTTAACCAGAGAATACAGTCCCAGCTATGAGTCTGTGTTAAAATGATTTCGGTTCGATAATCACATTCGCAAAATATTGTATGTCTTGCGGGCTTGAGACGCGCAGGTATGCTGGTTACAAATCGGGTTCTGATCCCAGCTCAACTCGTCCACTATGGACTAATAACAATGAATATTTAACTTCTATGACCGCACTGTGAGGAAATGCGATTTCAGCTTATTAGCTCGTGTCGAGTGTGCTACATTATCACCGCACCCGCTAAAGAGATGTTATTACATGATATCTGAAGCCATTTCTTTCAGTTCCGACTCAGTTAACTTCTAACGGTTACGTTTCTCAGGCTGTGGAAACTAAAGTATACCGGATAGTTCTCCAGCTCTTGCGATTTAGTTTGATGCATCCCGCCGCTTTTATTACATTTATGAAATATATCGGTCCCTCTACCTAAACAGGGGCAATATAATAAGGTGTGCGTTTACGGGCTTGAACACAGCAGGAATCGCATGCGCCACTATTAATTCGTTCTGGTTACCTCGAATGATCCCGTAAAATGAGCACAGATACGAACAACACGTACTTTACAACAGGAGGTGCACACATGGACAAGGAGCAGGTACTGTATAGGCTGGGAACTGTGCGCTGCATGTCAAGCCTCGCAGTAGCTCACACGGCAAGAACCAAACAGACTTCGTTGCTAATGTGGTGATTATAGCCACGTGACCTCCAGTATTGTGGTGAATGCGAGCCATAGGGATAGGACTTCTCTTTCAAAATCTCACATGCATTAAGCAGGACATGAAGCGCGGGAGCCTTACTGACAAGTCGTCCGGCTGCCACCCCTGAATTCTTTAGACAAAGTACATTTGAACGTCTCTTGCTGAATCAGTTCACCGACATAAATGAACCATTGTTGCCACCTCCACGACGCGAAGGATGCTTCCACCTCGGTAGCTTTGTCAATGAAGATAGCTACCGTAGCTGCAGACGAAACGTCAGTAAGAAAGATGATGATTATTATGGGGTCAAGTATCGAGGTTATCGCCCTCCAAGGAGGAAGAGTCACAGTGAACCACACCTCTGCAGCTTGGAAAACATTGATGAATTTTAATTAATTAATTCTACGGCCCTCATTTCACTACGACGGCTAGTTCGTTTTAACTACTCATGTACATGAGAAATCGGGGCTTATAATCCCGTTAATTTTTCGTTAAAAGAGCATGGTCTAAGTCACAGTACCGAACCTGGGACTACTCAGTTATCAGGACATGTATATTTCAACCAAGTTGAAGTTAGAAATTAATATTCCATAGTAACTTTTGAGAAATGTTACGTAATCTTCTTATTTCGTGTAATGAGACTCAAGCTTCAGTCCAAGATGTAGTTAATTACAATCAAACATCAGTGCAATCAACAATAAAAGTTAAGTTTTTAAACCACAAAATGGTACTTAGAAAAGAATTCCTAGAGAGCGAAGCAACGAAATCGTTAGATGTGTACTAGTTTTGTAATGTTAAAGAGGGGTAAAATTCTTCAACTTTCTGTTTGGGATAGACATTGATAAAGGAAACCAATCTATAGAATAAAATAATTACTGGAAAAAAGGGAACGTTACGCACGTTAGCACTTTAGTGAAAAACTTGAAGGAGAGAAGATGTGTAAGTTTCCTGTATTAAATCAAATCACTGTCAGAGAAACGTTACTTCTTTTCTATTTTCTCAAAACTTAAGAACAAGGACTTCATTCCATCTCCAAAATCACTAATTTAATTTTTTCAACACGCATGAACACAAAAATCCATAGTAGAATCCTTCCCACAAGTACTTGTTTTAGATGTATTACTGAGCCATAATAATTAAAAATGCCCTTGTAAACAGTTCTGATGGCTTGATACACTTATTAAAGTTAAAAAAACAATCTATATCAGCGTACATTAAAATATTTAAATTCATAACCGGTTTTCGGAATGTTATTTCCACGTCCGTGAGTAATCAAAATTCTGCTTTTTCACCGGTCCTATTTATCACTGTAATGCATGCGATAATAAAGTCACGAAAAAGGAAGAAGCAGCAGGACTTGCAAGCTTTCATCTTTGCAGACGACGTAGTGCTCTGCAGTCAAACCGAAAATGATATGGAGGAAAAGCTGAAGAAATGGAGTCAAGAATTTAAGAAATATGATTAAAATATCAGCAAGACTAAGACGGTGGTGATGAAGTTACAGTGGGGAGATGACAAACCACAATTCAGAGTAAACGACACCAAGCTGGATGGCGCTCCAACATTTAAGTACTTGGCCAGTGTAATATCAAGACAACCTTGCAAAATATGAGGTGGACAGTCGAATTAGCAAGGCAACTCAATTTTACCACCAAGTAAGACAACTGCTGTGGAATAAACAAGTACCATTGATAGCTAAGATGACATTATACGAGAGTCGAGTCATAAGTAACGGCAACTATTTTTTTCTCTTGAACGGGAGACAACACGGTAAATCTAAAATATGCATTTGGAAATATAGCGCATGTACTTATGCACTTATGACTTCAGGAGATTCCCGTAGGAAAGTGACAAAACACGGGCCATTGGTAAACATTGTTTTATTATAGTATAGACAGCAAATACACAAGACTGCGTACAAAGGACAGGTCTCAACTGGTTACAAATCATTATCCGTACATCTTTGTCCATGGACACTGGATGGCCTGGGCGAGGCAAATCGGCAGTTGATACTCTACCCCGTGTGAACGTCTCCACCCACCTCGCCACTGTTCTATAGGGCATGGCATGCACACCTAATGCTTCCCGCAGCTATGCATGGTATTGGCGTGCATTTCTGCCGCGGAGAACTGCTAGTTTACTATACGATCGTTGCTCCTGCTTGTTGACATCCATTTTGTGACGCTCTCACTCACACACTGAACTTGGGGCCATGCTTAGACCCACACTGTTGTTAACATACACCATCTAGTGGCATTATACGCAAGTACATACCGTACGTTTCCAAATGCATATCTTAGATTTTCCGTGTTGTGTCCTGTTCACGAAAAAGAAAAAAGTTGCAATGACTTATGACTCGACCTACGTATAAATCATATTACACACACATCCTCGCGTATTGCTTGTCAACTACGACGTTAACGAGACAAGACAGTTGCAAACTCTATGCTGCACAAATGAGACTCCTACGTACCATGATACAGAAGACCAGGAAGGAAATGAAAAATGAAATATCGTATGACTTTTAGCGCCGGGATATCCCAGGACGGGTTCGGCTCGCCAGGTGCAGGTCTTTCTATTTGACTCCCGCAGGCGACCTGCGCGTCGTAATGAGGATGAAATGATGATGAAGACAACACATACACCCAGCCCCCGTGCCATTGAAATTAACCAGTTAAGGGATGTAGGGGACAGCGCAAATACTCAGCCCCCGAGCCAATGGAATCGAACCCGGGACCCTCTGAACTGAAGGCCAGTACGCTGACCATTCAGCCAACGAGTCGGACGACCAGGAAGGACAAGATCAGGAATGAAAAAGTCCGAGAGGAGGTGGGAATAGGAGACTTCCTACTACAGAGGATCCAGCAAGCAGGACTGAAATGGTTTGGCCATGTAAGAAGAATGAGTGTGAGCGGCAGAAGAAAAGACCAGTGGCCAGACCCAGAAGAAAATGGACCGATCTGGTGAAGGAGGATGTCGAGGAGAGAGAACAGATTGGGAGAAGGTTACGAGAGAACAGTGTTTCATGGACAGACAAAGGTGGAGGGGGCTCGTACACCACACCCGGGCAATTAAAAAAAAATCGTGTTGCTGTTTCTATCCAAATGCAGCCCTTGTAAAGCAGACCCTCCGATGAAGGTGAGCGGCATCTGCCATGTGTAGGGAACTGCGTTTTATTGTGGTGGAGGATAGTGTTATATGTGGTGTGTGAGTTGCAGGGATGTAGGGGACAGCACAAATACTCAGCCCCCGAGCCAATGGAATTAACCAATGAAGGTTTAAAACCCCCGACCCGGCCGGGAATCGAACCCGGGACCCTCTGAACCGAAGGCCAGTACGCTGACCATTCAGCCAACGAGTCGTACACCAGGGCAATTGGAGATGGTTAACGTTGATGATGATGATGATGATGATGATGATGATAACAATTGTGTCGTCTTGATGTTAAAATGTACATTTCTTTTAGTTTAAAAGTTCTATTAATTAGCTTTCTTATTCGTTTCTCTACTTTTATTACAGCACAACTGTCCTCTACATTTTACAAACGAAGATGACAAGATTACGTGGATTTATATATATTTTAATTTTGATTCCCGATGATCGAACTAAGATTCCAAAAACCGGCTTGAATAAAACTATTTTAATGTGTCCTGATATAGACTCTTTTTAATTTTAATAAGTGTAGCTGCATTACCTGCGGTCACTTTACTTGCGTACTAATGTCGTCATTATAGCCACGTGACCTCAGTTATTACGTGGAATGCGAACCATAGTTATATGACTTCTCTCTCAAACGTCTCACACGCATTACGTCCTATTCCAATTTCCGGCATTGTCACAGACAGATTTGTGGTTTACAGGTACACACAGCTCACATCCCTGGAAAATATTCCTGAAAAATACCTCTCGGATGATAGTGGACTTACGATATATTTTTCATTTCTTTTTAGTGATGTAAGTAAATAATAGAAGTTAAATGCATGTGAAAACTCGGGTAATTTGCCAGTGAGCGCGCGTAAGTTTTACAACAGTGCGGTCGACATTCAAATTAGAGTAAATGAAGATGTGATTTTCGAAATTTAAAATTGAATGAAAAGCCTCCGCGGCTCAGATCGCAGCGCGCCGGCCTTACACCGCTGGATTCCGTGATTTAAATCCCATGCACTCCATGTTGGAATCGTTTTGGACAAAGTGGAGACATATTTTTTTCCGGGTACTCCGATTTTCTCTGGCATCTTTCAATCTACCAACACTCCCTAATATCATTTCATTTCATCTATAAATCATTAATCATTGCCCCAGAGGAGTGCGACAGGCTTCAGCAGCCGGCACAATTCCTATCCTCGCCGCTAGATGGGGCTTCATTAATTTCATTTCAGACCTGGTCCAATGAGTGTAAACATGTTGTAAACATGTGTTTTCACCAACGAATGAATGAATCGATTACCACTCACCTGCATTTAGGGCTGTCGCCCTGACGGCAGCTCAACTTTGTCCTACAGTCCTGTAGGTTTTTGAATATGGCGATGAACACATTGTCACAAAGGGACTACCTCCTGTGGATGGGTGTGGTAGAATAACACCCACGATATCCCCTGCTTGTCGCAAGTGGCAACTAAGACAGTCCCCGCGGGCTCTCTACTTAAAAGCGTGAGTTGGTGACCACAGGGCTTTTATGTGAGCCGTGGCAACCCGTCCTCTACTCGGTTGCTCGGGCGCAATGCAGAGCTGTCGGACCACGGAGCAGCCGTGGCCATTTGTAGGGCGAAGCCTACTCTGCAACTACGAAACTGACGAACGAATTGTGCGACTCTATTGCGTATATAAGGGACAGTCTAATGAAACCGAACACCTGCCATGACACACATTCCGCGCGGAAAGTGGCAGCACTGTTATTATGTATCGATACTGCCATCGCTGAGGTAGAAGAACTGCATAGTGACATCTCACAGATGCACGCACAATTGTTGGGTTATGCCTTTGTTGGTGCGCGGACTGCTCTAGTGTGTTCGTCTAGCTGTACAAATGGAGGCAAGCAAAGTGTACTGGAGTACGCGAAACTCATCGTCTGCTGTGTATGGCGAACACTGCATGTCCATGACGACTGTGAACGAATGACGTAGGAGATTCCGAGAAGGGCGCACATCACTGCCCAGGACAGGCCCATCGAGCCATTACTCCTGATGTGATAGGGCGGACTGATTGCCTTATCCGAGAAAACCGACGATTCACAAGGGAGGAAAGACATTCGTGGACGCCGGTTTCATTCGGACGAGGAAGTACAGGAGTGGGTGCGGTTGTGGATGCGTCATCGACCTACCTCTTTCTATAAAATTGGAATTGATCGTCTCCTAGTGGGATAAATGTATTAACGATTTTGGTCATTACTTTTGAATTAAACCATTCCATGGTCACGTTGTAGCGGATGTCCGGTTTTTCACTTGACTGTCAGTTATAATATACCCAGCCAGGTGCATTGCTGTGGCTTTGCTTGCGCCTTGACTCCTCATATCGCCGTGTAGTATTTACAGCACGAACTATTAGAAGTCAGCTGCTCTCGACTTTTTCCGCGCTCATGGAGCGGGGCTCTCTCATTCCCGACCAGCGATCTGGAACAGAGGTGCACAGCTGGACGCCCGTTGAGGCTGGCCCAGTGCGGCCGGGCTGACGTGACGTAAATGCGGGCAGCTTACGTAGCAATAGGGCTCTCTAAAGACTAGGTATGCTCGCCCGCCATTATGGTTCATTCCTGCACTACGTTGGTAAAGCAGTTGACCGCCCCAGCCTTGTATATCCCTCTATTTTACTGTTCTCCAAGCTAGAAAATAATGCTAAGCTATCATACTGTAAAATTACTGATTCTCAGTATTACTCACACGGTTACTTAACATAAATATTAGTTTATTTCGCATTATTGTGTATTTTTTACTCGAGACGGTGATTGTTAAAGCAAATATCGTTGATAATTTGCCCTTTAACAAACAAACTAGGCATGTGCACTCACTGGAGAAATATTAGAAAAAATAGCTTACTAATAAATCGATGTTTTATTATATTATTGATAAGTAGAATAGGTTGTTGGCAAGCTATGCGCCGCGGTACCGTCAAATGAAATGAGGGACACCGTGGACCGTGATATTGATATAGACTACTGTTATTCTTCAATCGTGGAATTTGACTTGGTAATCGGTCAGTGTCGAAGATATATAAATTGCGATAGAAGATTTTGATACCATATGATCTGTCGGTATTTCATACTTGCGTGAAATTGATTCAGCGCTATTTTCAATGTTGTCGAAATAATAAGAAAAATATTCTTCGAACAAAAATAACGCTGAAATGTGATGTAATAAGACGAACACACCCAAGTAACTGGGATTCTTTAAGTTTCTTCCTTTCTTCTAAAATTTAGTCCCTTTTCTTATTTACCAGTATTTTAAAAAATACATTCTATGTGCAAAATAAATTTAATTTTTGGTGATTGTTATGAATCTCATCAGCTTATGCAGTTGTAATGAACAGAGGATTTTAGTTTACTCTACCGAAGATTCATTAAATAAATGTTACGTTATTATAAATTACATTCAGGAAGAAAATAGGAAAAGAGCAACTACTTCCATAGCTGAATCTTCTCTCCCAACCTGAGGTATTTCACTGATAATCAGCTACCAGTGACTTATAAGGTGTGTGACCCACGAGCTGTGGAGAATTTTTTACTTTGGCAAAGTTAACAGTACTTTTTTCTTCAGAGCTTCCTCTGGTTTGACGAGAAGTAGTATGATTTCTCAATACGACTCACCTTATTAAACTTCAAAGGGTTGCAACACTGGTTAAGTTGCTCAGGCAGCAGATTAAAAAAGATTGAAGTAACATTTTACAAATTTACTGTCTCCTTTTATTACAGTATTTACAAAACAATAACATTCTATTCCTTGTTTACATTTTCTCTCCTTTTCCTAAGCAGTCCCATACATTTTACCTCGTTTCCGTACATTCTTCTTAAAGTCCACAACAGCATAGGATCGAATTTTGGAGAAGTGTCTAACATTTTTTTCTTTTAAATTATAGCACGTTGGAGAACATGTACTGGCACACTCATTCAAAATGTTCTCCATTACAAGATTTGCACCGTTTTGCATTATATATTATAATGCTTACTGTCCCTATAGAAGACCTCACAGTTACAAATTAATTTCATAAATTCACAATTTGGTTTCTTTGAAAATGAAAACCTACAACCTGTTTTCCACTCTTTGATTAGGTCAGGGATGTAATGAATGAACCATATATAGGCTATTAGTACAATGGGGTCGCCACTCCCAAAGTGATTTATGAATGACTGCTAAATGCTATGAAATGAGAATGGAGAGTGTTGCTGGAATGAAAGATGACAGGGTAAACCGGAGTACCCGGAGGAAAACCTGCCCCGCCTCCGCTTTGTCCAACACAAATCTCACATGGAGTGACCGGGGTTTGAACCACGGTATCCAGCGGTGAGAGGCCGACACGCTGCCTTCTGAGCAACGAAGGCTCCCCTTGGTTTCTTTAGACCACCCAAATTAAAAAATTTAATTAAATACGAATGTTTCGGAGCTTGAGTCAGAAAGCTCATAGTTTAAAACCTGTATGCATATAGGTCTACCACAGATCCTGGTTTTCAATAATGCATTTGTTGCACTACCACCAATGTTAAACAAATTATTTCTGTCATATGAAGTTAGTTTTGTCAAATATTGTAACTGTGGTGTTAGGATGTTGAACTCCTGTTGCCCGGCTTTGGCGGCAGAACTAAATATTGAATGATCAATATGACTGAATTCAGGGGTGTAGTAATATCAGTGGGAGCTGGATGCAGGTTTAAGTCAGCACTTGAAGTAGGTGGTGTAGCTGAGGCAGTGGAGGTATAATGCAGATCAGAAGGGAATCTAAACAATCTGTATCCCCCAGGAGAGACATTACTACTGTTAAAGTGGAGAACAACCCACTATTATGTAATAAATATTCTCACAAATATAGCACTATTCTGTCCATGCACGCGGTGATTAAAGAAATACGTTCAATGTTGCGAAGCCAGCACCGTAGGAGAAACTAGAGTTTGATCACATGGCCCATTGCGCATGTATGAACCAAAATGGCGGCTAAGCATACCCATCTTATAGAGCCTTACGTAGCAAGCATACGTCACAGTGAAGCGAGAGAGCGAACGCACTTTGCAGGGAAAGCAGCAGTGACTTCCATTGTGATTAGGAAGGTCTTCTCCACTACTAAGCGAAATGCTGAATGGGGTACGGAATTTAAGAAAAACTGCTTAATCGCAAAATACCGACATTTTCAAGATATTCCGATTTGATTTATACTACGCTCGACATATTTTAGTTTTATTTTCTTATATTTGTACATTCAAAGAAAACAAACACCTTATAATTTTTTGTGCTACAGTTTACAAATGCACAGAGTTTAAGCTTACAAGCTACGATTTACAATTCCTTCGATGGGAATGACAGTATTTATATTCTTAAAAAGTAAAATTCCTTTTATTCATTCAGAAAATATTAATATATGTGCATAATTCAACGCCGGCGCCGTGGTGTAGGGGTAGCGTGCCTGCCTCTTACCCGGAGGACCCGGGTTCGATTCCCGGTCAGGTCAGGGATTTTTACCTGGACCTGAGGGCTGGTTCGAGGTCCACTCATCCTACGTGATTAGAATTGAGGAGCTATCTGACGGTGAGATAGCGGCCCCGGTCTAGAAAGCCAAGAATAACGGCCGAGAGGATTCGTCGTCCTAACCACACGACACCTCGTAATCTGCAGCCCTTCGGGCTGAGCAGCGGTCGCTTGGTAGGCGAAAGCTCTTCAAGGGCTGTCGTGCCATGGGGTTTGGGGGGGGGGTACATAATTCAACAAGTTTACTGCTTGATATTGCACAGTGTTGTAGTGTTGTTCTATTTGAAAATAGTATTCAAAACGTGTCAGGCCTCAGATGTTAATAGCTAGGCTCTAAATGGTGAGGAGTCTCAGTAGGAATGGGGACGTAGATATTTACTATCCAAGATTAAAATGCAACAATGGTGTAAATATAAATGTATCTAACAAGTAGAATTACACTATGCCTTCAAATAAATAACCTAACACATATTATTATGTTTCGTAGATCTAGAGAAAGCATATGACAGGGTACCGAGGGAAAAGATGTTCGCCACACTGGGGGACTATGGAATTAAAGGTAAATTATTAAAATCAATCAAAGGTATTTATGTTGACAATTGGGCTTCAGTGAGAATTGATGGTAGAATGACTTCTTGGTTCAGAGTACTTACAGGAGTTAAACAAGGCTGTAATCTTTCACCTTTGCTGCTCGTAGTTTACATGGATCATCTGCTGAAAGGTATAAAATGGCAGGGAGGAATTCAGTTAGGTGGAAATGTAATAAGCAGTCTGGCCTATGCTGACGACTTGGTCTTAATGGCAGATTGTGCCGAAAGCCTGCAGTCTAATATCTTGGAACTTGAAAATAGGTGCAATGAGTATGGTATGAATATTAGCCTCTCGAAGACTAAATTGATGTCCGTAGGTAAGAAATTCAACATAATTGTATGTCAGATTGGTGATATAAAGCTAGAACAGGTCGATAATTTCAAGTATTTAGGTTGTGTATTCTCCCAGGATGGTAATATAGTAGGTGAGATTGAATCAAGGTGTAGTAAAGCTAATGCAGTGAGCTCGCAGTTGCGATCAACAGTATTCTGTAAGAAGGAAATGAGCTCCCAGACGAAACTATCGTTACATTGGTCTGTTTTCAGACCAACTTTGCTTTACAGGAGCGAAAGCTGGGTGGACTCAGGATATCTTATTCATAAGTTAGAAGTAACAGACATGAAAGTAGCAAGAATGATTGCTGGTACCAACAGGTGGGAACAATGGCAGGAGGGTACTCGGAATGAGGAGATAAAGGCTAATTTAGGAATTAACTCGATGGATGAAGCTGCACGCATAAACCGCCTCCGGTGGTGGGGTCATGTAAGGCGAACGGAGGAGGATAGGTTACCTAGGAGAATAATGGACTCTGCTATGGAGGGTAAGAGAAGTAGAGGTAGACCAAGACGACGATGGTTAGACTCTGTTTCTAACGATTTAAAGATAAGAGGTATAGAACTAAATGAGGCCACAACACTAGTTGCAAATCGAGGATTGTGGCGACGTTTAGTCAATTCACAGAGGCTTGCAGACTGAACGCTGAAAGGCATAACAGTCTATAATGATAATGTATGTATGTATATATATTATTCCCGGTAAGCATGCTTGGATTGTTGGTGAGATGATTTAACGCCAAGCAACCACAAGTCACAGATTATCCATCGTAACTCTGTATTATATTAGAAAATGCTTTTAAAGCAACTCTTAAAATTTAAATTCATGACGTACATTACAAATATATTTGAGGTTGTAGACCTAACTCATTATTGTGTCCTGTTAAAATACATAAAATGCAATTAACGTAAATAACTTATTTCTTACAACGTAAATTGAAAATGACGTAGGTATCATCCCTCTCTATTTCATTATTTTCTGCCTCCACCTACAACCCGTGTAACGCCGCAGTGATCGAATGGGAGAACTTCACGGTTTGTGACGTAGCCACAACGTCACTGTGGCTGAATAGCATACGCTCATCGCCACCCGGCTTACAGTGCGTGAGCACCTCTGATCTAGATGATGAGCAGCATGGATCATTATGTTTTGAATGTTTGAGAATTTAAAGGCTGTTTACAGTCTATAGTAATCATGTGATTTCAATGACAGTAAAGTAACAGAGATAACACTTCAAGGAAAGACACAGATGCTCCAGAAAATATCCAAAATAATGACTAAGTCATCATGAGATCGTGTATAACACAGCCACAAGCGTTGTTGACTGTATCGATTAGCTGGTCGGGAGTGAGACCATTACTTCCAGTTTAGTGCGCACCATTACTCCTGAACAGTTGAATTATTGGCAGTGACACTAATTCTGATGCGGTAAGCAAGGGGATTCAGCATGCTAAGTCACCTTAAAAGTAACTGTGCCAGTTCTTTGACCCTTACTATAAAAATGTACTTTAAGTTTACGCACGAAGACTACTCAAGTGAATACGAGTGAGTTAAAAACCTCAAGTGTTGTGCCACAGAGTTCTGCCCGTTGACATTACTGATAGAAAAGGCTTTAACGAGTACCGTAAAGGCCAAACTCACTGATATCGTATCTTGACCAGGAGATAAATATGTCTGATTTCACGTTCGCTGTGCTTACGTAGCACCACGAGTAGGGTACTTTAAGATTAAGCCTACGGGCTAATTTGAGGATGTTGTTGTTTGAGTCATCAGTCCATACACTGGTTTGATGCAATTCTCCATGCCACTATATCCTGTTCTAATCTTTTACTTCCTACGTAACTACCCTACTCTAATCTGCCTGTCATATTCATACCATGGTCTAATCCTGCCCTTTCTACCACCTACACTTCCCTCAAAAACCACGTGAACGAGTCCTGGATGTCTTCAGATGTTTCCTATCAGTATATCTCTTCTTCTAATCAAATTTAGCCACGGCATTCTCCTCTCCAATTCGATTCAGTATCTCTTCATTCCTGATTCGATCTACAAATCTCACCTCCAGAATTATTCTGTAGCATCACACTTCAAAAATTTATATTCTATTTTTTCCTTTGTGAGTTAGTTAATCGTCCATGTTTCACCTACATACCACGGTCCAGACGAAAGACGTATTTCTAATTCCTGCATAAGTTATATCAGTACTGGAAGTGAGGAAGTTCCTTTTCTTAAGATAGCCTTTCCTTGATTGTGCTATCCTGCATTTTATATCCTCCTTACCTCTGTCGTCGTTAGTTAGTTTACCACCCAAGTAACAATATTCATCTACTTCGTTTAAGACTTCATTTCCTAATCTAATATTTCCTGCATTACTTGAATTCGTTCGAATGCACTCCATCACTTTTGTTTTCAGCTTATTTCATTTCGTCTTCATTTTCTTCCCCCAGAGTCTGCCCACAACACTCACAACACTCAGCAATTCCAGCAGTTCTTCTACAGACACGATAAAGTAATATCATTGGCAAATCTCAGGGTTTTGATTTCTTCTCCTTTGATTACGGCCGGGCTGAGTGACTCAGACGGTCGAGGTCCTGGCCTTCTGACCCCAACTTGTAGGTTCGATCCTGGGTCAGTCCGGTGGTATTTGAAGATGCTCAAATACGTCAGCCTCGTGTCGGTAGATTTACTGGCACGTAAAAGAACTCCTTCGGGACAAAATTCCAGCATCCCGGCGTTTCCGAAAACAGTAAAAAGTAGTTAGTGGGACGTTAAGCAAATAACACTATTATTATTAATATTATTATTATTGTTATTATTTGATTACGATTAATTTTTCCAAATTTCCCTTTGATTTCCTTTACCGCCCCTTCAACGTAAACATTGAGAAGGAGGGGAGGGGGTAACTTCAGCCTTGCCTCACTCTTTTTTGGATTGCTGCTTCTTGTTCAAAACTATCGATACTATCTCTGCAGACTGAGTTGTGTGCAGATCATAGATAATTCATCTTTCTCGATATCTGAACACTATCACCTTCAGAATCTCGAATAACTTGGTCAATCAACATTATCGAATGCCTTTTCTATATTTACAAACGCCAAATAGCTACTTCAATATCAGTAAAGAATACCAGGAAAGACAGGATACTAGGTGTGAGTGAAATCTGCTACGCATTGGTTCATCGCTGCCGCCAAGATTTTAGATTCAACAGCATACGATCTGGCTATGGTAAGTGTGGAGATTACCAATATCACTGCAAAAGAATATCTACACCTAACTGCGATTGTGCTGCCTGATTTTTCTCATGCGTTACCACAGATAATTAGTTATATAAACGACCTAGACATAATGATAGAGTTTGTCTTATTTTCAAACATCAGTTGGCAGGTATGTATTGTATATGTGTAGCAATACGCTAAATAAATAAAACCATATAGATACAACACCGTTCAAACAAGCAAACAACATCAACATATCAGTGCAGAAATCGTCGCTCCACTTCAGAGCAGCTCGAATGTACAATGGTCTCTTATTCGGTTTCTGAGCAGTGAAGGCATGAATCCCATTGAAATTCACCGGCTAATGATGATTCACCATGGTGCTGCATGTTTATCACAGAATCAGCATGACGATGCTCGATTCCATACTTCCCGTGCTAAATTTTGGACCAACCAAGACCTGCATTTTGAGCGTCTTCCCTATTCACCAGACCTGGCCCTAGTGATTGCCTCATGTTGGGGTAGTTCAAGAAGACACTCCGTTACGATAAATACTAAGGATTCCATGAGGTTAAGGGCGTGCAGCTGTGAGCTTGCATCCGGGAGATAGTATGTTCGAACCCCACTGTCGGCAGCCGTGAAGATGGTTTTCAGTCGTTTCCCATGTTCACACCAGGCAAATGCTGGGGCTGTACCTTAGTTAAGGCCATGGCCGCTTCCTTCCCACTTCTAGGCCTTTCCTATCCCATCGTCGCCATGAAGCCCGTCTGTGTCGGTGTGACCTAAAACAACTAGCAAAAAAAAAAAAAAGGAAAAAGATGAAGGACTGAGGTGTGGTGCGTGAGTGGCTGGGAAAACAACAAAACTATTTTTTCTAAGGGAATCAATAAATTTTATAAGCAATGGAGAACTTACATTCAAGGTAACAGAGACTAATAAAAATCCGCAGTTCTAGCCCTTTAGGCAAGCAACTCAATATTGAAAACATCCCAGTGGCATGAACTACGAATTTTAGGTAAATAAAATATAATAGGGTATGAGAATATATTCTTTATTTATACCTAATAATCGCAATCCTTTTCTTAATCATCTGGTCGATTACATTAGCAGTTTGACTTTTTCTACCACTACGAGCGCTAATGTGAATCAATGCATTGTTTCAATTAAACACCACCACAAATAACCCACTCGCCCTCGTATTAAATTAATGTTTTTAAATTTTCTTTGCCATAATTACCTACCATAATATTTGAAGATGTATGCGTTCCAGCGTTCATTCCTAGTGTAGAGATAACATTCGTGAGCCGCTGAGAGAATCGCTATTGTCTTGAAGTTATGTAAAGTTACTGATTTGATTTCTCGCTGGAGATATGCAGATGGGATTTTGAAGTTCAAAGGAGTTCGGAGGATTGCTTAAAACATTCTGATATTCAGCCATGCCTCCAAGATAAACTTTGAGATGTCGAAACTTCAACTTCCCACTTAACAAAAAATTAGCTCTGTTGATATCAAAGCTATAAAACAATACTGATTCTGAGCCATTACCAAGTCAAGTTAAAGTTTAACGAGAAGAAAAGTTGGCTTCAAAGTCACGCGTTAAGCATTACCAAAGAATGGTTGGGCTTCACAGAGCAGGGACGCGTTCCACAATTGATATTTATCTTATCAGATACCGTAACTAACACATTATAGTCAGCAAGTAAGCAAATCGCATCATGCGAAAATAGATTACTTTCGAGTCAGTGAGTTCATTAAAGCTTCAGTGTAAATAATAATAATAATAATAATAATAATAATAATAATAATAATAATAATAATAATAATAATAATAATAATAACAAGAACGGGCGAGTTTGCCGTGCGTTTAGTATCGAGGAGCTGTGACCTTGCATCCGGAAGATAGTGGGTTCGAAACCAATAACCCCACTGCCGACAGCATTGAAGATGGTTTTTCCGAGGTTTCCAATTTTTCACACCAAGGAAATGCTGGAGCTGCATCTTAATTAAGACACGGCCGCTTCCTTTCCACTCCTAGCCCTTCCCTATCCCCTCATCGCCATAAGACCTATCTGTGTCGGTGCGACGAAAATTATATTGTAATAATAATAATAATAATAATAATAATAATAATAATAATAATAATAATGCTTCCATGGCTCAGGCGTCAACACGCCGGCCTCTCACCGCAGGCTTCCGTGGTTCAAATCCTGGTTACTCCATGTGAGATTTTTGCTGAACAAAGCGGAGTCGGGACAGATTTTTCTCCGCATACTCCGGTTTTCCCTGTCATGTGTCATTCAAGCAACACTCTCCAATATCACTTCATCTGTCAGTCAATAATCATTGTCCCAGAGGAGTGTGACAGGGACAAAATTCCGGCTCTTCGGTGTCTCCAAAATCCGAAAAAGTCAATAGTGGGACGTAAAATAAATATTATTGTTATTATTATTAGTAGTAGTAGTAAGAATATGGTGCAGTATAAGGAAGGTCAAGAATCTTAACATGGCTACTTTCAATAAATAAATAAATAAATAAATAAATAAATAAATAAATAAATAAATAAATAAATAGGGCCCTGTTCAGAATAGCAGGTGAGCCCGCCTGGTCGAGGTACTGTTCCTCCTTTCCAGTTGTATCCCCTACCCAAAGTCTCACGCTCCAGGATACTGCCCTTGAGGCGGTAGAGGTGGGATCCCTCACTGAATCCGAGGGAAAACCAACCATGGAGTGTAAACGGATTAAGAAAGAAGAAAGGAGGAGGAAGAAAGAAAGAAAGAATAAATACATGAGTAATATAGAAATAAATAATGTATTCACCTGCAGATATGTTATGGGCTTTAGGGCTTATGCTGTGTTAAGAGAAAAAGGTGAAACTCTCGACGTTCGTCGGGAACGTTTATCTGCGAAGCGCAAAGAGTTTCACGTTGTTTTCTTTAACACGGTATAACCCCATTTCTACAAGTACGGGCAGTGAAAGCATCAATGGTAACAATGTATTCCTTTATTAATAAAATACAGATACAGCTTCTGCCTAGTATCTAAAGTAAAATCAACTTTGTGTTATAAAAATTCAGGACATATGACGTATGACAACCCCCTGAACATAGGATCATAGTAGTTGTATGACGTGGTGATAACTGGTTGAAGGTAATTAAATACAAACGAATTCATATCAATTTGCCCTGCACTTATCGTGAAATTGACTTTAAACCCCCGCCCCAATTGTCGAATGGGGAGGGACAGGTATATACAGTACTAGAATTAATTAATGGCAGACATGGACTGCCAAGTTACAAACAACGCCTGATATTAGCTGTAAGTAGATCATTATCGTAACTCGTATCAAATAGCACATAAAAAATATAATATAATATTTTCGTGTGGCATTTTCTAGTCGAGTGCAGCCCGTATAAGGCAGACCCTCCAATGAAAGTGGGCGGCATATGCCATGTGTAGGTAATTGCGTGTTATTGTGATGGAGGATAGTGTTATGTATGGTGTGTGAATTGCAGGGATGTTGGGGACACCATAAACACCCAGCCCCCGGGCAAATGTAATTAACCAATGAAGGTTCAAATCCCCGACCTGGCCTGGAATCGAACCCGGGACCCTGTGAACCGAAGGCCAGTACGCTGACCATTCAGTCAACGAACCGGACATAGAAAAAGGAATGAAAAAGTGAGTTCATATCGGCAAAACTTAAATCATATATTTTTCGTAACACTTAACTTACAATCATAAGTGAATGTTCAGGGTGGTCAGAAACAACGTGAACTGGGTTTAAGAGCGTTATAGGGTTGGCCATACTGATTAATCATTTGAAAAAAAAATCGATACCTCGAACCGCTATCATTTTATCAGCTGCTGAAGTTAGCTAATCAGATGTGCGGTTCCACGGCTAAGCAGCGCAACAGACCAAACATAAGATTTAAATATTCTTTCACGTAAGAAAAAGAAAAGAAAAGAAAAGAAAAGAAAAGAAAAGAAAAGAAAAGAAAAAAAAGGGCCGTAGCCTTGTCGAAACACCGGATCCCGTAAGATCTTCGAAGTTAAGCAACATTGGGCGTGGTCAAGATTTGGATGGGTTGCTACGCGCCGTTGGTGGGGAGTATGGGAATGGAGGATCGGAAAAGAACTGGCCACCCAACCGTACGTAAACTCCGGCTCAGGCACACCTCTGCGGATGTTCGGACCTGTCTTCGGGCAGAATACACCCTTACCTTACCTTTACGTAGGATGAGGGACATTGTTTCGTGACATAGAAGGGACTTTTTATCTCTGAAGGCTTGCTTTTTTACGCAGCCAATTTTAGTATTACTGGCACGAACAAAAAGATATTCATTCGTAACGGACCTTTAGCTGCGGAGGTATAACTCCGAAAGTGAGCACATTCGAATTTACGTAGCATGATTGTTTAGACATTGCCACATCAAAATTTAGTTTTCAGTACAGCTGCAAATGAGATGTCTGGACTACTAGATCCTAGCCTGTATGAATCATTACACCAGTCAGTCACATTTTTTCTTTAGCTTTCCATTTCTAGGAAGGCGGGAGTTCCTCTGCCAGTTAGACGTATACGAGAGAAAGAAAATAGCCCAAGAGGTGGGTGTCCATTTAGCTACAAGTCAGTGATTCAGAAAGTGAACTACGAGCTTTAATTAAAATGCTGGCGCTCGTGACAACGTTATAAATAGCCTTCTGTACGGTCTAATGGCATGATTAAGAGCTGCTGCCTCTTTACCGTGAACCAGCGGTTCACCACACGTTACTAAATACCTGCCGTGGTATTGACAAGGCACTAGCCTGCTCTGACAGCGGCTCTTAATTCTCGAAGAAAGGTGACAGCTCTGGAACAGAGCGCTGTAAGAAGTGTTTCGAAAATATTTCTTTTAAGCTATCAACACCGTTGCAGAATACTGTTCCTGACAGTATTTTATTTAGCGCATGAAGATAAGTTACTCATATATCTAAAATTAAATACGTATGTACATAAACAAGAAAGAAATCATACCAAAAAGACGGACACCGGAGAGTAGCTTCTAACTGAACAGTCTACAATGAAATAGAACCAGTAATGAGCACAATCAGGAAGAAACGCATTTCATTTTTTAGACATCTAATTAGGACACCAGAGAATAGGATCATCAGGTGAATAATATAAAAATTATGGAATAATAAATGCAACATTAAGTGGATTAAAGAAATCAAAGAAGACATGAACTACAAATTACAGTGGCAGACCTAAGAAGCAAAACCGACAAATTCAGGAAACTCACAGACAAACAAACCAGACTGCAAACCAGAATACCGGGCGAGTTGGCCGTGCGGTTAGGAGCGCGCAGCTGTGAGCCCGCATCCGGGAGATAGTGGGTTCGAATCTCACTGTCGGCAGCCCTGAAGGTGGTTTTCCGTGGTTTCCCCACTTAACACCAGACAAATGCTGGGCTTGTACCTTAATTAAGGTCACGGCCACTTCCTTCCCATCCCTAGGCCTTCCCTGTCCCTTCGTCGCCGTAAGACCTATCTGTGCCGGTGCGGCGTAAAGCAAAAAAAAAAAAAAAAGCTAACCTGAATCAACAAAAACAAAGGGTGATTTCCGATGAAGAAAGAAAGAAAGAAAGAAAGAAAGATAAGATCTAAGAGATTGAAGAAGTACTGGGCTGAGAGGAAACTGAAGCATTATCTGTATAAAGTTGGCTAGAGTGGTCCAATAAAGGCTATAAAATGTAAATAATAATAATAATAATAATAATAATAATAATAATAATAATAATAATAATAATAATAATAATAATAATAAACATGAATCTTGGGGCATCGTATCAGACTTGAATGTCTAGATCTTTGATCCACTGTTGAATTGCAGATGTTTGTTCCAGAAAGTCACTCCAACTACCTCACGGGTGTCAAACTTTGCCCGCCGTAAGCGCAATGGCCGTGCTAGAAGTACCTGCGCAGGCGGATGCAAGTCGCTTCCCCTCGGTCGGTTTGTACTTCCCCACATTGCTGACTCTGGTCGGTGCACGTCTATCTATGACAGGCAGGCTCCATTTGCCTGTTTTGTTTTACAAGTAATGGTTGAAACATGCAGCTACAAAGGCTGTGGCATGAGGACTGATACAGTAATTTGCTAGTGTGTGTTTGCATTTGTGTACTTTTGTATCAACACAGTTGCTTGGGGAGATGGTACTTTTATAGAAGCCTATTTCCTTTGTTTATAAAAACATAACGTTTTGCCACATAAGCGGCATAGTATTCATTATTATTCCCCCTTGTATTTGTTCATAGGAGAATTGAGCAAGTTAAGCCCCCTAAAAAATGCCTTTTGTTTTGAACTTCACATTTTATGACAACCTTTAAATGAAAATCCACAGCCTGTTTCCAATGGAGTAAAGGAAGCTTCCATCTAGCGGCGAGGATAGGAATTGTGCCGGCTGCCGAAACCTGTCGCATTCCCCTGGGGCAATTATTAATGAATGATTACTGAAATGAAATGATATTAGAGAGTGTTGCTAGAATGAAAGATGACAGGGAAAACCAGAGTACCCAGATAAAAACCTGTCCCGTCTCCGCTTTGTCCAGCACAAATCTCACATGGAGTGAACGGGTTTTGAACCTCGGAAGTCAGCGGTGAGAGGCCGGCGCGCAATGGCAACCTTTATAGTAAATATTTATTTTGTTAGTACACGATGATTCCAAACTATGATGTTTTATGAAAACGAAGGGTTGAACACATTTAACTTTGTATATCCTTGTATGAAAGACGAGTGGCGCACGACGGAGTACTGTAGTTACGAACGTTCAGGCGTGTGCTACTTGATAACGTGCTGGGCCAGCGCTCGTAACAGCTGATTCCCATGCCCACAAAGCTGTCAGTCAGCTCGTGACCTTGCCATGTCTCAACTACCTCAATAACACCACAACTTGCACTCACTCACAATATGAAGAACCGTTTGCGTGGGTCGCCATAGTCACATTCTGGCGTTGAGTTACAATTCCACCTGTAAAGGCAGTCCGTGTTCGGCCCCGCGGTGTAAGGGGCAACGCGTCCGCCTGTCACCCTGCGCCCTTGGGTTCGATTGCTGGTCGGGTCAGGGTTTATTAATTGTAATGATTAATATCCCTGGCCTGGGTACTGGGTGTTTGTGACGTCCTCAATCTTCCTTTCCTCACACACAAAATTCCACACCACCGCCATTCCAATTACACGCAGGTTCATACAATATTGTGCCAGTAGGGACAAAAGATCCACATGGGTCGACGCCCCGAACAAATAGCATTTTAAAATTTAAAAAAAATGAAAACGCAGTCCCTGCATCTTCCATAGTTTGTCCTCACTCGATTCACTGTGATCCACATCTTACGCGGTAGATGATGTCCGCTGGGAAGGTGCTCACCAGAAATGATGTGCAGACAAAGGTCTGTTTTTCTTAGAATTTGCTTTACGTCGCACCAGCACAGGTAGGTCTTATGGCGACGATGAGATAGGAAAGGGCTAGGGGTGGGAAAGAAGTGGCCGTGGCCTTAACGAATGTACAGCTCCAGCATTTGCCTGGTGTGAAAATCGGAAGCCACGGAAAACCATCTTCAGGGCTGCCGACAGTGGGGTTCGAATCCACGATCTCCCGGATGCAAGCTCACAGCTGCTCGTCCCTAACCACACGGCCAACACGCCCGGTACAAACGTCTGTAGTGGCTGTCCAGCGATATCTCCATTCATCCAAAGGATCAAAGTCGGTAGCAAACCTTACGGCTCCATCACATAAAGTTGGATGACGTAACTTGAGCCTGTGCAGTTCGAGTTCGGGAAGGTCTTGTAAAATTGGCAGTTGAGAGTTCGTGCAGATCTTCTTGTACTCTCTAAATAGGGCATTTGATCTTCTTGAACAAGGTGGCATTATACTTTACAGATCTGGGAGCCAATATATGGGAGAGAATTGGATGGTGCCAGATATTAAACGCATGCTAGTATTTAGCTGAGCGTCGATGAGTCCTGTGTAAGAACAATTCAAGCGAAATGGTGCACAATATTTAGCACAAGAGAAAACCAGTCCCAGAGCAGAAGATGGTATTGCTGACATGATTAGTATGCATGTAATAACCATTTCTTCTGTCTTCTTCTTCTTAATCGGTTTACCCTCCAGGGTCGGTTCTTCTCTCGGACTCGGCGAGGGATCTCACCTCTATCGCCTCAAGGGCAGTGTCCTGGAGCTTCAGACTCTGGGTCGGGGATACAACTGGGGGATGACCAGTACCTCGCCCAGGCGGCCTCACCTGCTATGCTGAACAGCGGGCTTGCGGGGGGGGGGGATGGGAAGATTGGAAGGGATAGACAAGGAAGAGGGAAGGAAGCGGCCGTGGTCTTAAGTCAGGTAGGCCTACCACCCCGGCATTTGCCTGGAGGAGAAGGGGAAAACCACGGAAAACCACTTCCAGGATGGCTGAGGTGGGAATCGAACCCACCTCTACTCAGTTGACCACCCAAGGCTGAGTGGACCCCGTTCCAGCCCTCGTACCACTTTTCAAATTTCGTGGCAGAACCGGGAATCGAATTCGGGACTCCGGGGGTGGCAGATAATCACACTAACCCCTACACAAAGATAAGATGGCCAAAGACGCTGCAATTTTGCATACCGGAGGTTCCCAAACTACAAAAGGGGAAGAATTTACGATACTATTATCCTTTCCCAATTTTCTGTCTCCCTGTAGGCCATTTACCATTTTCCGCGGTTATGTTATAACACGGGGTAAAGCGTGTCCCCCGACAACCGCGTTAAATCGAGTTTCTACTCTATTTTACATTTATTTGTAAATATAATTCATTTCTTAGATGTGACACCAAATAAGGCCTACCAGGCGAGTTGGCCGAGCAGTTAGATCCACGCAGCCCAGAGCTTGAATCCGGGAGATAGTGGGTTCGAGCCCTACTGTCGGCAGCCCTGAAGATGGTTTCCGTGGTTTCCCATTTTCATACCAAAGAAATGCTGGCGCTGTGCCTTAATTAAGGCCACGGCCGCTTCCTTCCAACTTCTAGGCCATTTCTATCCCATCATCGCCAGAAGAGCTATCTACGTCAGTGCGACGGAAAGCAAATAATAATAATAATAATAATAATAATAATAATAATAATAATAATAATAATAATAATAATAATAATAATAATAATAATAATAATAAAGCCTTAGTAGCAGTGTCAGTCACAGAGATAAGTTGAGAAAACACGCAGGATGCCCCGACGGCTTCCTTGGTCAACAATATCTCCAGACCTCTCACCCATCGAGAACGTTTGGGACCAGACTGGGTGGCTACTTCGGCCAGCAACAATCACGCCAGATTTGGCGGGTAATTTGCGCCAGATGTGGCATGATCGTCCACATGAGATCATCCGAAGATGGTATAACTCCATGTCCGACCGTACCGCCGCTTGTTTTCGTGCTACGGGTGGTTCAACACCGTACTAAGTGCATCGCCCAATTGTCCGCATCCGTAACGTAACAGTTAGTGTTATTAGTTGCCGTCCTCGGAGGCCTTCCACCTTCCAAAAGTTTCATCAACACATTCCTATGTTGAAGCCAATGTCCCATCTTGATTAACTCAACAGATGCCTCTGTTCTTGGACAATGTTCAGCACATCAGTGTTGGTCTTCTCCACTCAGCTGACGCCAATACCATATCTCAAAGGCTTCTCACCTCTTAATATCACTCTTGGTTAACGTCCAGGTCTCAGCAGAGTTTTTGTCGAGTTCATTTTCCTATGCGGGTGTGTAAAGGAAAATGAGCCTTGAATCCATCACTCTATAGAAGTGGGTGAATAAGTCATGCAAACATACCTTTCTACAATATGGTACAGCTCTTATGGCGACAATAGAATAAGAAAGAGTTAGGAGCTGGAAGGAAGCGGCTGTGGCCTTAATTAAGGTAAAGCTCCAGCATTTGCCTGGTGTGAAAAAGAGAAACCGCGGAAAACCAACATCAGGGCCGCCGACAGTGGGATTCGAACCCTCTATCTACAGAATGTAAGCTGACTGCTACGTGCCCAAAACCACACGGCCACTCATCGGCCGTCTTCTTCTTCTTCTTCTTCTTCTTCTTCTTCTTCTTCTTCTTCTTCTTCTTCTTCTTCTTCTTCGCGAATGAGACATTTAGGATCACGAGGAATCTCCATTTGTCGAGCTTTACTCCTTGCCCAATAGTTCTTCATTTTCATCGATTGTTGTAACTTCTGTTCCTCCGACCAAGTACGTCGTGTTGGTTTCTTCTCGTTCTCCTCAAATTCCCCTGTGTGAACAACTTTCCTGATTACATTTCTATCCACCAGATTTGATGGTCCTAATTCAGTGAGGTCTTTCTCTACTTGCTTATACCATTTTGATATCGTTCGTTTGATTTGAAGAAATGCGTGTATTTGATAAGCAAGTCTATTGTTAGTCATTCTTTCCAAATGGCTTATAAATTGAATTCATGGCAGTCTCATTGTATCAGAAAATGTAGGTATTTTAAAATATATTTCTGACTTGGGTTTCAATCAGTCAATACTGATCTGTATTTAGAGCAGTCGCCCAGGTGGCAGATTCCCTATGTGTTGTTTTCCTAGCCTTTTCTTAAATGATTTCAATGAGATTGGAAATTTATTGAACATCTCCCTTGGTAAGTTATTCTAATCGCTAACTCCCCTTCCTATAAATGAATATTTGCCCCAGTTTGTCCTCTTGAATTCTAACTTTACCATCATATTGTGATCTTTCCTACTTTTAAAGACGCCACTCCAACTTATTCATGTACTAATATCATTCCACGCCATCTCTCCGCTGACAGCGCGGAACATAACACTTAGTCGAGCAGCTCGTCTCCTTTCTCCCAGTTCTTCCCGACCCAAACTTTGCAACATTTTTGTAACGCTACTCTTTTGTCGGAAATCGCCCACAAAAAATCGAGGTGCTTTTCTTGGAATTTTTTCCAGTTCTTGAATCAAGCAATCCTGGTGAGGGTCTCATACACTGCAACCATACTCTAGTTGGGGCCTTACCAGAGACTTATATGCCCTATCCTTTACATCCTTACTACAACCCCTAAACACCCTCATGACCATGTGCAGAGATCTGTATCCTTTACTTACAATCATATTTATGTCATTACCCCAATGAAGACCTTTCCTTATATTAACACCCAAATATTTACTATGATCCGCAAAAGGAACTTTCACCCCATCAACGCAGTAATTAAAACAGAGGACTTTTCCTATTTATGAAACTCACAACCTGACTTTTAACCCCGGTTATCATCATACCACTGTCCGACTCGTTGGCTGAATGGTCAGCGTACTGGCCTTCGGTGCAGAGGGTCCCGGGTTCGATTCCCGGCCTGGTCGGGGATTTTAACCTTAATTGGTTAATTCCAATGGCTCGGAGGCTGGGTGTTTGTGCTGTCCCCAACATCTCTGCAACTCACACACCACACATAACACTATCCTCCACCACAATAACACGCAGTTACCTTACACATGGCAGATGCCGCCCACCCTCATCGGAGGGTCTGCCTTACAAGGGCTGCACCCGGCTAGAAATAGCCATACGAAATTATATCATACCACTGCCTATTGTCCATAAGCTTGCTGTCCATCTCACAGTATTATCGAGGTCATGTTGCAGTTGCTCACAATCTTGTAACTTATGTATTACTCTATACAGAATAACATCATGTGCAAAAAGCCTTACCTTTGATTCCACTCCTTTACTCATATCATTCATATATATGTCTCTCATCCTGCGCGATGACGAGCAGTCCGCAGACCTTGCCATCCGTTTTATGAGGGACAGCGGTCTTTTTTCTCGTGTGTAATGTTGTTCTTGTCTCAGTGTCGACTGCGCTTTTATCCCATTGACTCTATTTTCGTTCGTGTTGCGTATTTTAATGTGTTATTCTAACTCATCCCATGAATTAAATCTAACTTATATATATCCGACTGTTAAGGCAATGCCTTATTCCATTATCACCTCTATTTGTATCCTTTCATTAGAAATAATGCATTGCGAATTAGGTCCACCGATTGCTTTAATCTCATAATGATTTTTCATCACCATTTCTTTTAAACTTTATTCAGTGGATGCATTTTAATCTTTTAACTTTTAATTTTTTATTTATCATATCATGTCATCCATCTCGTACCATTAGGGGCCGATGACCTTCGATGTTAGGCCCCTTTAAACAGCAAGCACCATCAACATCATCATCATCATCATCATCATCATCTTCATCATATATATATTGAGCCCAATTGGCTCATAGCATTGTCTTTAAGATATTATAAATTAAAGATGGCATATAAGGGAATGAACCACAGTTTCATTATAGGCCGGATGTGTGGCGCCATTTCGCTTGCCCCGGTTTAAAGATAAGTTCCACGTGTCAGGGTCATTTGATGATGAAATGGGAAGTACTGGAATATTCCGTGAGGTGTGTGATCAAGGTCACCAGTTTTAAGTTGGCAGCACTTTCAGGCAGCGAATAGCAGCGTAGCAAGTTTTGGAATGATGGGGGTAAATTAAAGATGGGTGCCGTACAAATGACCTCCAAAAATAATTAAATCCACCAGGGGATAATGTGAAAACAATATTAAACTATTTTGAGAACAATAATTAAAGACGGCATATTTGCAATAATTTATTGGAATAAATAATTGCAGGCATACGTGACGGGATGTTACATCATTGTTGATGGGGTTCCCCGAGCTCCCTATCCAGGAGCTGGCGTGCATGAAGAGGACGCGTGCCGCTCAGAAGACTCACTCTGCTACGGAAATTTGAACGTGTCGGACGTAACGCGTATGTGGTTCATGAGGAACCCTAATCTAGAGCATTTCCTAGTCCACTAACTAGTTGTCGATAGGATACTACGGGTCCGATAGACTATGTATTCAATTCAATAACAACCAAAATCTGGTTAAACTCAAGAAGGCGATTTTTACAATATTAACTGAAAAATAGGATCGGAGCGAGATCGATGCAAGGACGCTTTGCAGTGCCACGTGTTAAACTCGCGGAAAGAGCAGAGACAAAGTATTTACTACCAGTGTAAATAAGTGTTTATCTGCTAGAATAATTGAATTATATCTGTGTTTTATATGTGTTTTAGTGTATTAAGAAGTGAAGTCGTGTGAATTCATTAAAGCCACAAGAATGAAGACCATGGTTATGAAGAATGGTATCGGTTCAGGTGCTGAGGCCGCCTGTATGATGGCTTAAGTACATCATGGGGCCGACCTGAAACCATGAGGCCGTGGAGCTGAGTATGGAGCGTCGCCGAATCGATAAGTACCCTGATTCATTATATCTGGCATGTGCATGATTAGCTGTTAACTTGTAAATAAATTAATGCATGACTATTCGTTTATTTTCTTTTAAGTACTGTAGCAAGGATAGTTAGATTTTTAGGTCGTAAATTTTATACTGATGCCTAGGGGGGAGTAAATATTGTGATATTATAGCGTGTGTTGAAAATGGTCTTCGCAAATGAGGAAATAATGTGTGTGTAAATAATGATCTTCTATTACGTGTGTGAAATATGGTTTTCCTTAGTGCGCGATCTTCTGATAAATACTAGCGTGTGTGTGTGTGAATATTTAATGTGATTTAGGAGGCATCAGTAAGGTATTAGTCAAAGGGAGTAGATAGATTAACCTGGCATGTCGCATGAAAAGTTCGTCAAGAAAATTTTTATTGACCAAAGATTCGAACCTTGGTTATTCCGGCACATTACAGTGGGATTTGAAAATATATGTCATTAGTAAGTAACGTGTACTGTTAACCAGTGAATGAAAATTGTGCTGTAGGGAATAATTTTCATCCTATAATTTATCCGAGATGTAGTTAGCTAGTGTTGAAGTAGGGCCTCTAAGACACAAAATGCCAACCGCAGGGGTCGAACCAATGAGATTGTGTAGCGCCATATATGTATAATAACCGGCATAGTGATATACGTGTTCCTGATAATGGAGTGAGAAATGTAGAATTATACACGTGAAATATGGAACAAATAAGATGCAGTGAGAGTGTTATATATAATTAGTTACTGTTCGCACAGAAAGCAAGAATACGCAGGATATTGTGGAGGAAACATATGGCTTCATTTAGAGTGGAGAGAGAGAGAATATTAATTGGGTGCGGACAAGTTAAAATGCCGTGTTAATGAAATGAGTCGGGGCGTGAGATAAGACAGCAGACCGGGTCGGCGTGTTGTGCATTAGAGAAGTAAATTGCTGTGGTAGGGTCTTACAAGTAAAAAAATATTACAGTCATTCGTAAGATAATTCTGTTTTGTGGAACATAGGACAGCACATTTAAATTAAAGAATAATAGATACACTTCGTGACAGTTCATTGTGGCGAGTGTAATGATAGGTCACTGTAATGATGATATACTGAGGGTCGGAGTTCGATGCCCGGCCGAGTCAGTGAATAATGATTTTCCCTGTGACTAGATGATTGAATTATGTTGTGTTTTGTTCCTGTTATATGTTCTTCAGTGTGTGAGCAATGCAAATTCTGGTTTGCAGTTGCAATATTTCTTGCGATGTTGAATTCAGTTCACGTGGTTGTTTGTACTTGTAACAATGAGGTTCTATCCCATTGTTTGTAGAATCAGTGTAGGTTAAGGTGCATTCATCATTGCAGTGTAGGTTTCTTGCTACAGGGTAGGCATATGTTTTGTGTATGATAAACAGGTAATTAAGCATATGCGGGATATTTATAATTTTAGATGAATCGGTGAATTAATTTAATTTATTTATGTCAGGGTTACTTTCGATTTCGCGCGTGCGTTCCATATTATCAGCATTTATATGAGTGGAGGATGGTATTGAGAAAGAATAAGTAAAATAGTTCGGACTCAAATAATAATAGGGATTATTTTATATAAAAATTTGAGATGAATAAGTTAATGATATATAAATTTTTGGTTAAATTACCAGATCATACAAACGTAATTGGATAAATTTATGATTTTAGAGGTAACAATTATAATGACATGATAACTACGAAATTAGTGAAATATAATGAATTTAATGAATTTAATTAATCAAAATGATGAGTTCATGAATTACACGGCGGATGTTGTGCTTAATGAATTTACATAGCCTCATACATTTTAGAATGGAGGGTTGTAATCAAGTAAATAATTTGATAATTAGTAATTGTAATTACAAGGTTTATAATATAGTGATGAAGTAATTTGAAGGTATGGAGAGTAAATACGAATTTATTTATTCAAAGAATGAATGGAAGAAGTTTGGTTGTATATCAACATTTCAAAGGTCACTCTGACGAATTAACGAAGGTTATGATGGTAAATTATTATAATATTTTTTTATTATTGGAAAATTTGAAATATGGTGATAACCAACTATGAGTGGAATGGAATTGAATTAAAATTGGAGGTACTGAAGTAGAGTTGGTAAATAAGATGAGGAAATAGTAATCAAAATTGAATAATGTGTTTGGAAGAAGATTTGAAATTTATGAGTCATGATGTTGATACTTTTAGTCGGAGTTGACAAAGGTTATAAACAATATTTGGTCCGAAGAGTTTATTGATGTGTATAGGGGTATTTGCTTTGCCAAAGTTTAGTTTTTCAATAAATTTGTATTCGTAAAGGTTCTAATTCAGATTTTTATTTAATTATTTTATTTTCTTCTCTTTTATCCTTCCTACATAATTAATTTAAGGTTAGTTTATAATATTCGAAGATGTCTCTGTGGGTAGTACCCAGTCAGCGACCCTGTGATGTCTCAAGCCGGTGCCACATTTCAAAGGCTGGAAGGGTAAAGGGTTGAATATATATATATAAGAAAACATAAAGATCAAATAACACTGCCTTGAGGAATTCCCCTCTTAATTATTACAGGGTCAGATAAATCTTCGCCTACTTTAATACTCTGAGATCTATTTTTTAGAAATACAACAACCCATTCAGTCACTCTTTTGTCTAGTCCAACTGCACTCATTTTGCCAGTAGTCTCCCACGATCTACCCTATCAAATGCTTTAGAGAGGTCAATCGCGAATTCAGCCCTAATATTTTTCTCGCGGTTTTCTTTTCTTTAATCTCTAATTGTTCCTTCAATTTTTCTTGATGTTACATTGCTGTATACCGAGCTCGATAGCTGCAGTCGCTTAAGTGCGGCCAGTATCCAGTATTCGGGAGATAGTAGGTTCAAACCCCACTGTCGGCAGCCCTGAAAATGGTTTTCCGTGGTTTCCCATTTTCAGACCAGGCAAATGCTGGGGCTGTACCTTAATTAAGGCCACGGCCGCTTCCTTCCCACTCCCAGCCCTTCCCTGTCCCATCGTCGCCATAAGACCTATCTGTGTCGGCGCGACGTAAAGCAACTAGCAAAAAAAACAAAAAAACACATTGCTGTATCATAATAAAAATCGCACTCTAATAATTGTTTGTACCGCACACAAAAATTCGGGTCCGAAGTCGTTAAATGAGGAGAGTCCAGGATCGTCAAAGCTCTGAGCTGCGATCAATACCATACACAATGGAGCTATCAAACATGCGGCACGTGGCCAATTATACACCTGCTCCATGGTCCTCTTCAACAACGAATTCTTTCCTCTCATTTCAAACGATTTATACGACCCTCCATTGTCATCCTTGACCGGATGTAAGCGCACAGTTCCATTTGGACAGACACAATGAACGTTCAGGCCGTCGTGCGAATCATCAATTTGTGATGACGAAGTATCACCAACCATTACTGTCAAAGGACGACATGAATATGCGACGTTGACCTACAATATGCAGGAACAATGAAATCCATTCTGAAGCATGAGAGCGCATTGTAAAATAATTAATGATCGTAATAAGCTTGCTGTCCGACTCCTTGCGTGAATGACCTGTATTAAGGCCTTTGGTTGAAAGAGTCTCGGGTTCGATTTCAGGCAGGTTAGGGAATTTTAATCGCGTCCGATCATTTCTTCTGGCTCGGGACTGGCTGTTTATGTTTGTCGCAAAACGTTCCTCTTCATATTCAGACAACGCACTACACTAATAACCACCGCAGAAACACGCAATAGTGATTTCATCCCTCCAGAGAGAGGTGATATCAGCAAGGGCATCCGGCCGTAAATAAGGACCAAATCCACATGTGCGAAAGAGTTCGCACCCGCAATTCCCCAGACGTGGGAACAGCGGTGAAAGAAGAATCAGCTTGCTTAGTATTTTTTGGAGATAACGAAATGTAAATAACTAATGAATTTCGCAGCGAATCCTGTAGGTGGAAAAATCATAATTCCAAGCTAGGGTAGATGGAGGAACCTACCGTTGGTCTTTGGTCTCTTGCTGTAGTTGAAACTCACTGGGCTCCATTTTTCTCGGATGAGTCTCCGTAGGATCGGCCGCATCAGTGGGGACGACGTTTAGCACACATAGCAGTATAATGATTTGCATATTAATTTACCAGAAACGAAAATGCAGGCTTTACCTCACAGTAACTCCACGCCGCCGTCTTGACGGGTACGTGAAAACGCTACAGCTTGGAATTGCAAAATTCTCTTACTACACTGCGCCAGTAGCGATGATACCAGCTGTCACACGGCGCGTGCCGGTGAGCTTTGTAACTGCACGGTATCAAGCCGCACACCACATTAGAAGACCGGCCAAGGCAACTACAACTCCTGACGGTTATTGTGCGATAGAGACAACTGACGGAGAGAGAGATTCTGCGCATGCGTGGAATAGCGATGCACCTTCGCTACAATCTTTTCTACTTCAGTACGTCACTGAGTGATTGGTCGGCGGTGGCAGAATGGGCTCCGGCCCACAGGTGGCCATGGCTGGTCCGCTCTGCACGCCGACCGACCGACCTACCAACCGAGCAGGCGAGGGGTGGTGCCAGCTCTGCCGTGACTGTACGCCTCTGTATTCGAGAGAGGGAGTGCGGCTCGTCCCCACCATCGGCTGTCCTGAGAATACTTTTCCGTGGTTTTCCATTATCCTGTACTAAGGCGAATGTAGGGACAGTTCCTAGTATAAGCCATGTTCGCCAAACTCCTCATCTTCTCCGAACATCTTCCAGGCCTGAGAGATGGCGTTACTGTCTAGGAGGCCCACCGTTCCCTTCAGTAGTCGCAGTGCGAGTCTGAGCAACCATTCTGCCGGCCTCCGTCATCGTTCTCATCCCACTGCAGAACTAACTCTATCTCAGAATGAGCCAGCGTTTGTTGACAAGCAAACGGCTTCACCCTGAGTGGTAATTGTAGCTTTGTTGAATCAACTTGTTTCCCGAGAAGATAAGGAAGTGAAAGTTATTCATCTTGCTTTAATTCATCATATTAAGAAACTATAGGCTCCGTACGCTGATGGGAGAAATGCATCGCTGCGCTGCGAGTGGCGAACATTGTAAGTTTATGCGTTTCAACGCGCACATATCCGCTGTCGTCTCACCGCGTGCTGCCATGACCGACTAAATAATAACAGTGAGACTTCAGAGCGTTTTATGCAACAGCAATTAGCTACATTATTCCAAACTTGCAGAATGTGATTATGTAATACATTTACAAGTAAAACAGTTCTCAAGAAATAGCAACAGAGCAATAACTGCAAATGTGATCAGAAAGAAACATTGGTTCCCTACATATCCTACAATTTCATGATATAGGCAACGTCATAATTTATGTATTATTAGTAGTGATAACGAGGTTAATGTTCATATACACGTTCAACAATGCTGTCTTCAGAAAAATATCCTAGTATCTATCAGGTTTTTTTCCTATTTTCTTTACGTCGCACCGACGCAGATAGGTCTCATGGCGACAATGGGATAGGAAAGGCCTAGGAAGTAGAAAGAAGCGGCCGTGGCATTAATTAAGGTACAGCCCCGGCATTTGCCTGATGTGAAAATGGGAAACCACGGAAAACGATATTCAGGGCTTCCGACAGTGGGGCTCGATCCCGAATACTGGATACTGGCCGCACTTAAGTGACTGCAGCTATCGAGCTCGGTATCTATCATGTTAGTGTAGGTTAATGCTGCTAGGGAGGTGATTAATTTTAAATTTTAATTTCATTAATTTTAAACATAACCATGTGTTCTAAGGAAGGCCTTGGTAACAATCATGATTTTATGAAGGCGAATAATTGTTTCCACGAAATGTATCCATATTTGAGCTGTTGTTTATACATTTACTCAGAACATGTCAGCTCGCGTACTGATCGACCGTGTGAATGGTCTCGACCTCGCATCTCAAACATAGGGAAGAGAACTACAACAGGGGGAAGAGAGTAGAAGAACTTTTCCTGATAAAAAGATTCATGTTTGATGTTGGACCTCTTGAAATTCCTGATATCGAAACCGGATGTACATTATCAAAAATTATGCATGGGAAGAAAAGTTCAGTTCCACCTCTGTAGTATAGTGGTTATTGTGAATAGCTGCCACCCCCGAAAGGTCCGGGTTCGATTTCCTGCTCTGCCACGATTTTTGAAAAGTGGTACGAGGGCTGGAATGTGGTCCACTCAGCCTCGGGAGGTCAACTGAGTAGAGGTGGGTTCGATTCCCACCTCAGCTATCCCGGAAGTGGTTTTCCGTGGTTTCCCACTTCTCCTCCAGGCAAATGACGGGATGGTACCTAACTTAAGACTACGGCCGCTTCCTTCCCTCCTCCTTGTCTATCCCTTCCAATCTTCCCATCCCCTCCGCAAGGCCCCTGTTCAGCATAGCAGGTGAGGCCGCCTGGGCGAGGTACTGGTCATCCTCCTCAGTTGTATCCCCCGACCCAGAGTCTGAAGCTCCAGGACACTGCCCTTGAGGCGGTACAGGTGGGATCCATCGCTGAGTCCGAGGGAAAAGCCAACCCTGGAGGGTAAGCAGATTAAGAAAGAAAGAAAAGAAAAGTTCAGAATCACTTAGAGTTGTCCATAAGGTATTTTTTGTGTGTGTGTCTGTATTTATAATATGATCAATTCCTCCTCTGTAAAATAACGGTTAGCGTTATTAGCTGTCGTCCTCGGGGGCCCGGGCTTGAATTCTGACACAGCCAGAAACGGGTATGTGGTAAAAACGTTGCATGCAGCTCATTTCCATTAGGAGTCTGCTTGAAGAGAAATGCAACACCTCGGAACGAAGACATGAATTTACGGATGTAATATACGGTATTTCTGTGAGCTATTGGTATTGCGTAAAGGAGTCTGCCTCAATGGCTAAATGGTTAGCTTGCTGGCATTTGGTCACAGGGGTCCCGGGTTCGATTCCCGGCAGGGTCGGGAATTTTAACCATCATTGGTTAATTTTGTTGGCACGGGGGCTGGGTGTATGTGTTGTCCTCATCTTAATTTCACCCTCATCACGAAGAGCAGATCGCCTACGGGCGTCGAATAAAAATCTGAACCTGGGGAGCCGAATATGTCCTCGGACACTACCGGTACTAAAAGCCACACGCCATTTCATTTTTTGCGTAATGGAGGCCTATTTGTGTAATTGTATTTTTCTACTGCCTTTCCATATCCATTTCGTTAGGTTGTAACGGAATGCTATACAATTTCACACTTTGGTCTGTAGTACAATACGATATTATTATTATTATTATTATTATTATTATTATTATTATTATTATTATTAATCAAGCCTTAAATTCAGAAAAGGAAAGAAATAACATTTCACACTTTTAGAGTTTTAAAATTAGCTTTGATCTATTCTCTATCCACCCATTCACGCCCGCACCTTCTTACACCTCTGTGCTCCACGGAATTCCCGTAACACGAATTGTGCATGCGTTACAGCGTCCAGACGAACCTTTGCTTGTTGAATTCTGCCGCTGGTTTCTGAGTGGAGTAAGAACGTTTTTATCGTCAGTTTGTCATTTCTTCAGATTACCGCATCTTCTATGATGTTTATTAACAAGGATCAATCCTATTTGTAAATATTTTCCGGGACAGATTTATTTTGCCCTCGCGGTGTAACATTAAAACAGTACAAATATTAAAAACTCGTCATGTTCAGAGCTTTGAACAAGATGATGATAATTTTTCTCTTCTGTTTGATAATTCACATTTTGTGCTAGGGGAGAGAGCGGCATTTGCACGCATCTAAGGCAAGACACCTGTATAAGGTACTGTGTTGGATCCAAAATTTCTACAATACTCCAGTATGATAGGAAATATAGTTAGGGATACGGAGTGTGGAATACAAGTACACAAGTAGTAAAGCTCCCGAGTATTCTACCAAAATGTAGAAATTGGTTTTGCGTTCCAATACCCACCTATGTGGGGCAATGGCACGCATGTACTTCTTTTAATACAGAAGAGACCAACATCGTTGGCGGTATTCCTCTGTGGCAACCCAGACACCACTTCTTCCGTGTAATCATCATCATCATCATCATCATTTTGACAAAGTTCATCTTCACATATATCATCTGACGAAGTGTTGTTGTCTTGAAAAAGTATATTCTTTGTCTTCTTCATTTTCTTGAATTTGCAACTCGAGTGTTCTTGACCATTGTGCACATGTTTCTGTCTCTTCTTTTCTAACTCCTCTAATTGCTGTCAAAATTTCTGAGTGCTGCTTAGTCCTAGAGCCTTGTGTTTTCGCAAAAGAAATGTTAATGTTATGATAGGGACAGGAGAGGAATTGATACAAAAATAATTCCGTTTCCCTTGCAAAAATTAAAGGGGAAAGTGATGTGTGACTCGAAAAGATGAGTCGGATTGTTCACTGATGATTGCGTGTGTGCAGCGAAATGCTTGCGCCACGTCAGGAACAAGTCCTCATTCATTTATCCTGACTTGGAGAACACGTAAATGCTTCCTGAAGGGCCTCCACGTGTTATTGCAGTGGACATTCTCACAGCAGGATATACAGTATAAACATGGGTGGTAAATAATTACCCGTAGGATTCATGGCGAAACATACAGTAAGCTGGTCGCTGTCCCTACTTGCTTTTGACCTTTACGAGCAATTATTGGAGGTTGATTCCGGACGGTCGAAATGCTGGTTTCGTCCACGTTATAAATACGTGACGTAGGAAACGTTTTTCACAGACAGTCAAGGGATTATAATAAAGTCTGTCAACTTCTGCTTTATTAAATGATAAAATTCTGCTTACGCTAGTTGCTTCGTGTTTCCGCAGACTGAGTTCTGGGTTTCTTGTCAAGAAACCTTGTGCACAGTCCTTGCCGGCCAGCTAATTTAGTAGTGTTGTTAAAATTGTTAGAAAGACTGTTCCTGTCCGCAAATTCATAGACAACACGACATAGTTCAATCATCGTCATGCCGTAAAATAGCCTAGCCAACTGAAGAAGATCCAGTCTTACCTAAGCAGCGGACGGAAGCAGACGTTCGGAGCTGACAGTGCCGGTAGAGCGGGAGCCCAGTGTGTGAGGCGTGTGGGAAGAAAGACGGGAGGGAAGAGGAAGATGATTGGTGTGGACCAATATCGGGTGGTTATTGGAAGATGGCAGGGAAGATGGAAGATGGAAACAGCTTGGAGTGAAGGAGGTAAAGTGGAAACGAGAATGATGGGTGAGATAATACAGGTGGCAGCGGTGATGATGGTACTGTTAATTATAGGGGGTGTGGAGGAGGTTGAGGGAAGTAAGATAACGAGATATGCGACGTGATAAGAGAGCTTCTAAAATCTTAGATAAGACGGGTAAAAGACTAATAGGCCTATAGGAAGAAATATCGGAAGGAGGTTTGCCAGGCTTGAGGAAGAGAAGTACGTTAGCTCGATCCCAATGAGAAGGATAAATACCTGTATAGAGCATAGTAGTATAGACTGAACTAAGGAGCCGATGAAGGAAAAATGGAAATCACGTGTGTATCACAAGATATTGCGTTTCACGTTAAGAAAACTGAAGACTTTAGAGGAAAAAGCGGACAATTTAGTACGTGCTTTAATATAAATTCAACTCTTCTGATGTAAGATGATGTAACAAAACGAATATTTCTGCAAAGCACAAGAAACATACGCAACTCAGGCTGACATTCTGCTCATATCAACGTTTTGGTGACTCCTCATTAGATTGAAGCAGATTACAGAAAGCTTGGTACCATGAGAGAGGATTTAGAGGGGTGCGTCCCATTACCCCCCCTCTCCCCATTTTCTCTATCATGACCTGTGTAAGAATAAGGTCAGTTCCATGCCATTTTGAATATAATGATGATGACGGCATTTGATTCAGTATTAATTTATATGTACTAAGTAGTGTTTCAGAACCTCCGTGGCTCAGACGGCAGCGCATCGGCCTCTCACCGCTGGATACCGTGGTTCAAATCCCGGTCACTCCATGTGAGATTTGTGCTGGACAAAGCGGAGGCGGGACAGGTTTTTCTCCGGGTACTCCGGTTTTTCCCTGTCATCTTTCATTCCAGCAACACTCTCCATTCTCATTGCATTGCATCTATCAGTCATTAATCAATCACTTTGGGAGTGGCGACCCCATTGTAATACTAGCCTATATATGTTACATTCATTACATTCCTGACCCGGTCTAAGACTGGAAAAACAGGTTGTAGGTTTTCATTTTCACAGACCATCTACCATGTAATTGTCGAGTGTCCACAGAGAGCATTTCAAGGTCCTTTGGAGGACATTCATAACGCAACTGAGGAGGCCTTAAAATGGATCAATGGACTTGATTTGGAACTATAGGCTTCTGTTTGTATACATTGTGTACTTATTTGCATACTTATTTATATAATCTTTCTGTGTACATCATACGATAAATAATAATTGTTAATTCATTTGTATATATAAGAGTTTTGTCTGTAAGTTGCTCAGAATTTTAAAAGAATTGTATTTCTGTATCAGTAGTGTCCATATCATTTTGTCTGTATGTTTGTCTATCTGTCTTTCTGTCTACCTGTACGTAGCGCACGGAGAGAAAATGTCTGAAGATAATGAAAATCAGTATATAAAGTCACGTAATCAGGCACTACAATCTAGGGTATAAATAATTATTTTCACATTGAGTGACATGGTAGTTTAGGGGAATGCATGGAATTTAATTTTTTTTTTTTTTTTTTGCTAGTTGCTTTACGTCGCACTGACATAGATAGGTCTTATGGCGACGATGGGACAGGAAAGTGCTAGGAGTGGGAAGGAAGCGGCCGTGGCCTTAATTAAGGTACAGCCACAGCATTTGCCTGGTGTGAAAATGCGAAACCACGGAAAACCATTTTCAGGGCTGCCGACAGAGGGGTTCGAACCTACTATCTCCCAAATACTGGATACTGGCCGCACTTAAGCGACTGCAGCTATCCAGCTCGGTGAATTTAATTCTTAAATATCTATGTGATTAACGGTTCTGTCGATAAATACTACATAACTCAAGCCATATACAAAACAAGCAAACCCTACGGCACTAGTGAAGAGTCTTGGCCTACCAAGTGACCGCTGCTCAGCCCGAAAGCCTGCAGATTACGAGGTGTCGTGTGGTCAGTAAGACGAATCTTTTCGGCCGTTATTCTTGGTTTTCTAGACCGTACCGGCTATAATAACGGAGATATTCACAAATTTAGATTTTTGTTGCTAAGTCCATATCAACGCCGAACCACGAAAAAGTGGGTAAAAAGAATTTAATGAAAACCAGTATGTAAAGGCAGGTAATAAGACACTACTCCCAAGGCTAAAAGAATACGCTGGTAGTTTACGGGATGGAGCCTAAAATGTAATTTTTAAATGCCTACATAACAAAAGTGATAGAGAATACAATTTCCTATCATTTATATCTTATAGAGTTTTACCGTACCGACTATGATGACAGAATTGAAGAATTTAGGCTAAAGTCGCTTAGTCCATGTCATGATGATGCTTGTTATTTAAAGGGGACTAACATCTAGGTCATCGGTCCTTAGTGTATATCAACGCTCGGCATTGCTGACATAGAAGAATTGTTCAATATCGATATCGGTCAATATCGACAAGGAAAATTGTGAATGATCATAAAACATCCTAAAGGAAATCGTAAAGAAATCGTAAAGGGAAGATCGCTTGTAAGATAAGACGGAGTCATGAAGGAAAGAAGGACTCCATTCACATTGGATGCCCTCATATCACAAAGTTGGAAGAAAACTAATTGGTGTGATGCGATTTATCTCTTCTGCTGCCACTCACCTCCGATAGATGAGATTACTGCAGCATGCCTGAATATTGGAGGAAAGTAGCTAGGGAGTTAGATAACTCTGCACATGCTATATGATTGTTACGTCATCAACGGGTGCTACAGCTCGTTTTCGATTAAATAATCTTTGTTACAGAAATATTCCAAATTACTCGCCTTCAAGTATAACACAACTATATGCAGCCTCTTGTGCCGGGTTGCTCGGGAACGGAACGTGCGGAGAGCCTATGCGAAGTAAGACAGCTGTGAGCGCTCACGTGATCGGCTCGTTGAAATCTTAACCTGGTATTCTTGCGATCAGTCGTAGCGGTACCTGTGATGTCACACGTTTGCACAGTAACCGTGGTACCTCTTGACCTACCTTGGAACTAATTGAAGAAACTAAGAACATTTGAAAATTATGTAGGGAGGTAATACCGTAAAAACTCCTATTTTTGTTCGTAGATCTTCAGATTGCATAGTCGCTCAAAAATAAATGAACTGGTAATGTATGAACCTCGCATTTAATATTTTATAATAATCCCATTTTTTACAGCCTGTTTCCAGTCACCCGAACGGGTGTCGAATAGAAAGCATGAAACCCCATCTACATCTAGCGGAGAGGATAGGAACTATACTGGTTGCCGCCGCCTGTCGCATTCGTCTGCGGCAATGATTAATGACAGGGAAAACCGGAGTACCCGGAGAAAAACCTGTCCCGCTTCCGCTTTGTCCAGCGCAAAACTCACAAAGATAATAATTAATAATTTAATGTGGCTAATTCTAGCCGGGTGTAGCCCTTGTAAGGCAAACCCTCCAATCAGTGTGGGCGGCATATGCCATGTGTAGGTAACAGCGTGTTATTGTGGTGGAGGGTAATGTTGTGTGTGGTGTGTGAGTTGTAGGGATGTTGAATACAGCTCAAATACCCATTCCCCGAACCAAGGGGGAATTAATCATTTAAGCTTAAAATCTCCGACCCGGCCGAGAATCGAACCTGGGGTCCTCTGAACCGAGGAGCACTGCGCTGACCATTCGGCCAAGGAGCCGAACAACTCACAAAGAGTGACCAGGATTTCAACCACGGAACCGAACGATGAGAGGCAGGCGCGTTGTCGCCTGAGCCATGAAAACTGTCATTATTTTAATTATTATCGAATCTTAATTCACCTCTCATGCAAGTCGAGCGTGCGGTTAGGGTCGCGCAGCTGTGAGCTTGCATTCGGGAGATGGTGGGTTCGAAGCCTACAGGCGGATGCCCTGAAGATGGTTTTCCGTGATTTAACATTTCAATACCAGGCAAATTCTTAACTAAGGCTACGGCTGTTTCCTTCCCACTCCTAACCTTTTACTAAACCCATCGTCTCCATAATCTCACTCTCTCTGTCGGTGCGACGTAAAGCAACTTGTACAAATTAGATACTGTAATAATGTTATTGGTGTTACGTCCCCCCTAACTACTTTGACGGTTTTCGGAGACGTAGAGATGCCACAATTGTGTTCTTTTACGTGCCAGTAAATCAACCGACGCGAGGGTAACGTAACTGAGCACCTTCAAATACCACTGGAATGAGCCCGGTTTGAACCTGCCAAGTTGAGGTCAGAAGGCCAGCGCCTCAACCGTCTGAGCCACTCAATCCGGCAAATGTAGATACACGTTCAGTGGGTACCCACTAGACACATTATATCTAAAGGTCGTCAGTGGGTGCAGAGATGGCTTCGTCCTTCACGGTGGTCACAGCTGGACAGTGATTCTACAGCTCTGCGTTCAGGAGGCTGAGAGGGACCGGTTTGGATGGCTCTTGGGGTTGAATTATGTTCATCGATATTAATAATAAGGGTTTGTTTAGTATAAACTGATTTATGTAATATAACGGCTGCAAATTTGATATAGTTAATTTAAGTTGGTGTACTCTTTTTTATGTACGTGTGTTAGTCATTTTTATGTAAAGTTTTATATTTTCCCTATTGTGGAAACAAATCACTTTACCCATTTTCCATTTGTAAGAAAAGTATTTTAGTAATAATATGGAATTAAATAATTTATTTAAGAACGTTTTGGCTTCAACAGTTAAATGCTTAAGTAGGATACTTGGAATTTCATCTGGGCCTGGAGCTTTGTTACTAGGTAAACATTTTTGTTACTAGGTAAACATTTAATTGCATTTTAAAATTCCTTGTGCCGTAAAAATGGTATGGAGGAATGAGTCGGAATATTAAGAAATATCTTAGATTCATTGAAAACGATTGAGAATCACGGCGATTTTATTACCTCAAGATAGTAGCAATATTATATCCCCTGACGACGTCAGACTATTTACTAAAACATCGGTCAATCCTCCTTAAACTGAGGTATTGAACATTGTATCGCCTCACGTGCTGTCTAGAATCTATATTTCAATTTTCGAAACCTTCATGAGGTCTGAGTACCGGTTCGAAAGTATTCTACGTCAGAAAGCGAGCGAGTTGCCTTGGACCAATTAGAACGCGGAACCCATCACTGTACATTTAGAATTTTGGTACAGGCAAATCTACACCTACATTTCGGCTACCACCTTTGAGTTTCATCGCACCAGCTGAACTCAGACGTAAATATACCTTGGTTGAAAAGTATAAGAAGATAACTCCTAACGATCAGCTGTCAATTCATCAGGACATCATCGCCGCACAAACCATTAGATTAGGAAGACATCTGATAGTGACTTAAACCTACTGCATACTTCGAAAGAAGAACTGGTGGAAAAATATGTACCCAGATTCCAAAGTATCGCAGCCGTCATAACTAAACCCAAGTGATTTAGATTACGCTAGGAGAACGTGGTCAAATCTAAACAGGGTTAGGACAATTGATGGCAGATGTCAATATTTCCTTTTCATGTGGAGACAAGAGCGTTCCCTAGAATGCATCGTGGATATTCCAAAGAGACCATTCGCTGTATAGTACAAGAGAATTTTTTAACCTCCTGCAGAGGCAAACTCAGTGATTCTATGGAGACGGGTCCAGCTGTGATAGAGTTTATTTACAAATTAAAAGAACCAAAACCAAAACCCATGGCGCAACAGCCCCGAAAGGCCGTTGCCTACCAACCACCTAAAAGTCTGCAGATTACGAAGTGTCGTGTGGTCAGCACGACAAATCCTCTTGGCCATTATACTTGGCTTTCTAGAACGGAGCCGCAATCTCACCGTCAGATAACTCCTCAATTGTAATCACATAGGCTGAGTGAATCTCGAACTAGTTCTCAGATTCAGGCAAAAATCACTGACATGGCCGAGAATCAAACTTGGTACCTTCCGGTAAGGGGCAGGCATGCTACCCCTACACAGCCGGGCTGGAATAACCTAGAAATAAAACTGTAAACAGCGTAAATTTTGTCATCATCATCATCATCATCATCATCATCTGTTTACCCTCTAGGTTCAGCTTTTCCCTCGGACTCAGCGAAGGATCCCACCTCTACCGCCTCAAGGGCAGTGTCCTAGAGCTTCAGACTCTTGGTCGGGGATACAGCTGGGGAGAATGACCAGTACCTCGCCCAGGCGGCCTCACCTGCTATGCTGAACATGGGCCTTGTGGAGGGATGGGAAGATTGGAAGGGATAGGCAAGGAAGAGGGAAGGAAGCGGCCGTGGCCTTAAGTTAGGTACTGAACCCGAGTGACTTAGGCCCAAAGTCAATCATGATTTGATTTATGAAGGGAAATAGTACATTTATTGAAATACAGAAGTGTAGTTGAAAATATTTCATCTGTGTAGTGTTGAAACATGAGCTAAGGGACACGACAGACTGGAGCCTGACGGATTAGCTCGACACAACAACATTTAGCTGCTTCACAGCAGGGGAGCCCATTAGTTGGTGACCAGGAAAAATACAAGTCCACAAATAAGTCTTGGTCAGAAAGAGAAGGGGGTAGTTTGACACAAAGGAAGCTTGCAACATGAGTAGTGCGCTGGGATATTTTGGGCGGACGGAAACTTCCGCGACGTCATGAATTCCAGGAAAGGTTCAATGGAAAAGTACAGTGGTTGCGAGGACATTTGCTAGCCTAGGTTATCGCAGGTGGAAACTTAAATCACGTGACCACTTGCAGGCCAATCACAAAAATTTAGATGCAGACTCAGGGATACCATCTTGAGGAATGCTGGATGAGATATTCTCGTAACTTCAAAAGTAATCAGTAATAAATTATTGTGAGTATACGGATCGATGTAATGAACTTATTAGATGTCACGTATGGGAAAATAATCGCTAATTATTGGCAAATTAAATAAATTGAAGGCTGGATTTCTTGGAAACCAGACAGCTTGAATGTCATTGGCTGGACGAAAACCACGTTGTAAGGGACGCTTCCAAAGGCGCGAAATGTAAGGAGCTAAATCCACCCGTATCTCCAAAATCTATGATCGTCAGGAGTTCATATTTAATCCAGCAAATATGCTAGCGGAGTGGATTAATTTGATATAAATTTTAACGTCCAATTCGGAGTGCAAGTGCCGATATTAAAAATCCACCCCCTCCATCATGGATATGACGTCAGTTAATGCGCTAGGGAAAGCTTCGTCAATATATACGAGCGCATGGAACACCCAGTCACCCCAGTCTTAACAGTCCTAGCAGTTGTGCTAGTCTCGCTTGATTTGAAATTGTACTTCGAAGCTGAACGACCGTCCGCAGCTGAATTCAAACGTGTCGTGCTTACAGTAATTCAACATGTATTGGTGCGAGCAGCCGCCAGTACTTATAAAATGTGACCGCGCTCGAAAACCGTGAACTGAAAATTAGTTAACTTAGGACAGTGTGTGCGAGTTACAAATATCGTAGTAAAGTTAATGAATTGCATTGTAAGAGTGACTAATCTAAAATTCAACTGCACAGCACTAAGTGCAAGAATAGAATACTGTGTGACGAACAGTACCTGGGAAATAATAGCCTGTACTTAGGAGGATCGAACCGCTATCATGAACATTTCAAGAGGGAAACCTGCGTCGGGCGTATCGCGTCGGACAACATAACTCGTGCCGGGCGAATAATTCGACACCTCGTACGTGTCCAGGTCCTTTTGTGCGGTAATTGGACGAAGCTTAAAACAGTGTAATATAATAAATCTTGGGTCGAGGGTATTAATTTGTTTTGTAAAAGTCAACTTTTCAGTGTTAACACTGTCAATGGTGAAGTAGTGTGATAGTTAAAGTATTAGTGTAAAAATGGTAATGTGCCAGGAAATCATTTGTGGAATTACGCCATCAATAATGGACGAGTAGTACGGAGGATAGAGGCCGAAAGGAGCCTCTCATCTGCCAAGCTGCAATGGATTACCAATAACTAAGATGAGTACCAAAAATGTAAATAATATTTGGGAAATGTTAGCGTGATTGGGAAAATGGGAATAATTTGGTTAGATTTGGTTACCTTCTGTAACAAGATGGGTCGCTTAACGATCCCATCCTAAATTTGTAGCACGGACAGGATTAATTAATAACAACGTAAATAATCGGGTCTTTTTTTATGTATTCAGTTTGTTGTAGATGTAAATTTTGTAGATATAGGGTAGTACGTTAAGTCATGCATGCATTCATATTTTCTTTGTAGTCATGAATATGTTTACATTTGAATTTGTTATCATAGTCAGATAGACCCGATCTGTGCTTTTCTGTTAGTCATTTTGACGAGTTATGTAATGACATTGAAGGAAAGTCCAGCTTTGTCATGCCAGCTGTGTTTTGTTGTTGATCAGTGTGTTCATATTTTCAAAGTAAGGTTAAATTTGTGAGAAGCGATATTAATAATAATAATAATAATAATAATAATAATAATAATAATAATAATAATAATAATAATAATAATAAAATCTTGAGTCACCTATTCAATAATAATAATCTTGAGTGACATTAATAATAATAATAAAAAATCTGGAGTGACCGGTTCATTAATAATAATAATAATAATAATCTTGAGTGACATTAATAATAATAATAAAAAAATTTGAGTCACCTATTCAATAATAATAATAATAATAATCACAAGAGGGATATAATAATAATTATTATTATTATAATAATAACAGTAATAACCATTTGTGTTTGCGTCCCGCATAATAATGACGTTATTAATCAAACGTGACAGTGCCAGGAACCGTTGAGTATAATAATAATAATAATAATAATAATAATAATAATAATAATAATAATTTCAAGGATGATAATTTCGTGGATAAATAAATATTCTGACGATAGTGGATTAAATAAGTGGTGATAACATCCCTCTATTCGAGTAGTTTGAATAATAAGTATAATACATATTATGGTCATTTGTTACCTCGTTATCGTACGGTTTCCGCACGGGACGAGTTACAGTAATACTTTGTGTGTTTGTTTACTTCGCTTGCGATGCGAGGGGAGGTCTTCGGCACGGTATTTCCCACCGCTTCTCGTTATCTCATCTGTAGCAGTAGTCTACTGAGGCTACTTTGTAACATTTCAGAACATGTGTAAATAAAATATAAATGCTAATTCAGTGGTATGGCATCAGCTGGACATCGTAAGATAGGAACTGTCCGTGTAAATACATTTTCATAATTCACGAGAACATTACGCAGTCCGAGTACCGGTCTCGGAAAAAATGTATATAGCCGGGGTACGTCATCTTGGTTAAATCGAGAAGCCGACCGTAACATGGGTTATGCTCGGGCTCCCGATAGAAGGAAGCTATTTCCTTGAACAACGGTTCGATTCAAATATAATCGATCCACAAGTTATACCCCATTTTTAATTTCTTTCAGGAGTGACCCAGCAACATATTGATACCACTTGCGGTATAGCAAGTGATTTGTTTATGTAACGTGTGTGAAAATTTAAATATCATTGCCAAATGTATCAAAGTTTTGTACGTCGGATGGCGTAATAAACTGCTCTTCTAGCCATTATTTCAAAGGAAACCATTCTCAATCTTTTTATTGTAGTTAGATGATACCCTTTTTAAAGGTAACTGTCACTTCCTAGTCCTATCATGGAGTCCTTAAATTCAAGTTTACAATCGAGCTTTCCCCATTTTAATTTTAATTGCTCCGTTCATTCCCGTGTTCATTGATGCCTCTATATTTATACTTGATGACTTAAATAATGAACCGACACCCCTGAGATTAATGCTAGTCTGTGACTCGGGAGGTGGACGGGTGCAGTACCATCCCGGCATTCGCCTGGAAGAGAAGTGGGAAACCACGGGAAACCACTTCCAGGATGGCTGAGGTGGGAATCGAACCCACCTCTACTCAGTTGACCTCCCGAGGCTGAGTGGACCCCGTTCCAGCCCTCATACCACTTTTCAAATTTCGTGGCAGAGCTGGGAATCGAACCCGGACCTCCGGGGGCGGCAGCTAATCACACTAACCACTACACCACAGAGGCCGACATAATAATGTTATTTTCTTTACGTCCCACTAACATCTTTTACGGTTTCGGAGACGCCGAGGTGCCGGAACTTAGTCCCACAGGAGTTCTTTTACGTGCCAGTAAATCTACCGACACGAGGCTAACGTATTTGAGCACCTTCAAATACCACCGGACTGAGCCAGGAACGAACCTGCCAAGTTGGGATCAGAAGGCCAGCGC